>NW_005842511.1:1121454-1126428 GCF_000455745.1 Alligator sinensis | reverse complement strand
CTTTCCCTAGTAATATGATCAAGTTTTTACTTTCTGTAGGAATCCTTATGAGTTTGAACTCCTGGAAGATACTGCTGTCTAGCCAGGATGTTCACCTGTTGCACTTCCCATTCTTACATTGCACTAAGAATAAATACAACAGGATGGATTCCTATTCTTTGTGCTGTCATAACCAAATGAGTTGAGTGCCCCTGTCACAATAGAACTGCCCTGAATAACAGCAGTTACTTTCAAATTTGGTACATTCTGCCTCATTAGCTATTCCCACCTGGCAGTCTGTTATTGGTTACTCTAAACGTATAAAAATCCGTGCAGCTTCCGCCCAAGTCAGAGAGCTCTGAGCACGTGGTAGAGTACGGAGAACTTTGCCACGTGGCAGAGAAAAGCTGGCGGACTGATCACCCTCCAACATCTCCCCGTCACCATCTGTTCCCGACGTATCCTTCATCCTGCATGCTCGTTTCTGTCTACAAACTCGCCAGCTCGTTTTGTTGCCAGTTACCTGTAACTACGCAAGCAACTCGTTACCTGTAACTACATAAGCAACCTTACCACCTGCGTTGCGGCCACCAGCGGCATAAGTAAAGTTAAAGTAAAAGTTATTTTGCAACCAATACGCTGTGTCCTGCCTCTCCATCCACTAGCCCGCCTGACAGCCGAGTAATCAGTGATCCTCCTCAAGTTGGCTCCGGCTGTCTGAGACATGTGCAACTGGCAGCACTAGAAGTGAAGGAACTGCTGACAAAAATACTCACCCAGAAGGCATGCACATGGATGTCCTGATTCTATCCTCCCTCAGATTCCTCAAGCTAAGAGAATGTTTAGGTTTGGCTTCAGTTCAGTGGGTATCAATTGTTGCATAAATGTTGTTTCACTCAAAATCAGCAAATGAAGTAAAGTTGACTTGTGTTGGCCCCCCCACAAATGATCTCTCCTGAACTGATTCCAACCCATTTTTTTTTTATCCTTCAGACAGGCCCAAGTCATGCCTTTGTGTCTGTATGAAAATTTCATTCAGGCACTGTGCTTATTGTAGTAGGGATTTTTGTGTTGGTAAGCACCTAAATCTAATAGATCACGGTTCCCCAGGAGCAAAACTCTGCTTGAAAGCATTACCAGTAGTACCTGAGTCTTGAGAGTGCTAATAGTTCAGCATCTACCTCATGCTTCAATCCCAAAGGAATCCATAAACTAGAAATATTTCTGCCTATGTTATCTGAAGTGCTCAACCCTGCCTGCATGCTCTGGGCATGCCTAAGAGATCATGCTCTGCACAAAGTGTTGCTGGAGGAAAGGGAAGTTCCCTTTTATCCAGTAGTTAGAGCACTCATGCAGAATATAGGTTATCTTAGTTTAATTCTCACCTTACCCTGAGGAGATTCAAAACCTCATCTCTCAGGTACTTTTTTCAATGTCTGCCAAATAGAAAATATATAAAGTCTTATAAGAACATAATAAATGTCATACTGGGTCAGACCAAAGGTCCATCAAGCCCAGTATACTGCATTTCACAGTGGCAAAGAGTGTGCGCTAAGGAAAAGAGTTCTTATGCAGGGCTTACTCAGCCCTGATCTGTTTCCTGAACCTCTTCACTAACAGCTTTTGGCAGTCAGGGCCTTGGGAAGTCCCACTTTGGAGCTTACAGCCCATTAATTGTCCTGTTTAATGACCACTAATGGACCTATCTAACATGAATGTGTCCAATACTCTTTTGAACCAGGTTAGATTATCAGCCTCTACAATATCTTGTGGCAGTGAGTTCCAGGACTAAGTACATTTCATCAAAAAACCCAAGGCTGAATCAATTCAATCTTCACAGGTTAGTCTAAGCTGCATAGATTGAACCAATAGGCAAGTGAACAGACTTCATTTTTGATTCTGAAAATTAAGTCACATACCTGTAGTGGCCCAGGCCAGAAGCCACAGCATGCTAGATCATGCCTCACTGCTCAGCTGGAGTAGATAGCATAGGCCAACACTAACCTGCCCATCCAGCAAGTGGGGTTTGTGGGGGAGGTTATCTGGAATACTGGGAAACTGTGAGTTAACTTGAATCTGGGGGGGATCTGGGACAGAAGTTCAATAAACTGATTTAATCTAAATCTGTTAAGTTTTATACTACATCCATCCAGATTCATCTTAAACTGGTTTCGGACATTTAAAAAAAAGTGGCTTATGTGCACTGAACTTCTGTTGTGTTACAGATTTGAACCAGTTTCCAAACACTTATACTGGTTTATGTGTAATTTCTGTCCCTAACCTTAGTTGCTTTTTTTCTAAGCTGAAAAGTCCTAGCGTATTTAGCCTCTCTTCATAAGGAATCTTCTCCATACCCCTGATCATCCTTACTGCTATTCTCTGTACCGTTACTCAATGTCTGTTTACTATGAAATATGTAAACTGTCATAAGAGCATATGTCAGATCACCAGTCCATCTAGCCCAGTATCCAGTATATCACAGTGAAAAAGAGTGGGTGCTAAGGAAAGAGTCAGTGAAGTACAACCTGGAAACTAAGTTTCTCCTTCCCATGTAAATGGTGTAATCTCTGAGAGAGACTGTCATGTTCATGCTTTTTTTGCGTGTTTGTTTGTTTTTCTCTCTTTTTGATCCAAAGGCTGTTTAAGTATTCCATACAAAATAATAATTTAAAAAAATACTTCAATAGGAGAGGCTGAAATTATCCCTCAGTCCTTTAACAGCTTATGGTTGGGCAAGGCTCAAATTTGGTACATTCTGCCTCATTAGCTATTCCCACCTGGCAGTCTGTTATTGGTTACTCTAAACGTATAAAAATCCGTGCAGCTTCCGCCCAAGTCAGAGAGCTCTGAGCACGTGGTAGAGTACGGAGAACTTTGCCACGTGGCAGAGAAAAGCTGGCGGACTGATCACCCTCCAACATCTCCCCGTCACCATCTGTTCCCGACGTATCCTTCATCCTGCATGCTCGTTTCTGTCTACAAACTCGCCAGCTCGTTTTGTTGCCAGTTACCTGTAACTACGCAAGCAACTCGTTACCTGTAACTACATAAGCAACCTTACCACCTGCGTTGCGGCCACCAGCGGCATAAGTAAAGTTAAAGTAAAAGTTATTTTGCAACCAATACGCTGTGTCCTGCCTCTCCATCCACTAGCCCGCCTGACAGCCGAGTAATCAGTGATCCTCCTCAAGTTGGCTCCGGCTGTCTGAGACATGTGCAACTGGCAGCACTAGAAGTGAAGGAACTGCTGACAAAAATACTCACCCAGAAGGCATGCACATGGATGTCCTGATTCTATCCTCCCTCAGATTCCTCAAGCTAAGAGAATGTTTAGGTTTGGCTTCAGTTCAGTGGGTATCAATTGTTGCATAAATGTTGTTTCACTCAAAATCAGCAAATGAAGTAAAGTTGACTTGTGTTGGCCCCCCCACAAATGATCTCTCCTGAACTGATTCCAACCCATTTTTTTTTTATCCTTCAGACAGGCCCAAGTCATGCCTTTGTGTCTGTATGAAAATTTCATTCAGGCACTGTGCTTATTGTAGTAGGGATTTTTGTGTTGGTAAGCACCTAAATCTAATAGATCACGGTTCCCCAGGAGCAAAACTCTGCTTGAAAGCATTACCAGTAGTACCTGAGTCTTGAGAGTGCTAATAGTTCAGCATCTACCTCATGCTTCAATCCCAAAGGAATCCATAAACTAGAAATATTTCTGCCTATGTTATCTGAAGTGCTCAACCCTGCCTGCATGCTCTGGGCATGCCTAAGAGATCATGCTCTGCACAAAGTGTTGCTGGAGGAAAGGGAAGTTCCCTTTTATCCAGTAGTTAGAGCACTCATGCAGAATATAGGTTATCTTAGTTTAATTCTCACCTTACCCTGAGGAGATTCAAAACCTCATCTCTCAGGTACTTTTTTCAATGTCTGCCAAATAGAAAATATATAAAGTCTTATAAGAACATAATAAATGTCATACTGGGTCAGACCAAAGGTCCATCAAGCCCAGTATACTGCATTTCACAGTGGCAAAGAGTGTGCGCTAAGGAAAAGAGTTCTTATGCAGGGCTTACTCAGCCCTGATCTGTTTCCTGAACCTCTTCACTAACAGCTTTTGGCAGTCAGGGCCTTGGGAAGTCCCACTTTGGAGCTTACAGCCCATTAATTGTCCTGTTTAATGACCACTAATGGACCTATCTAACATGAATGTGTCCAATACTCTTTTGAACCAGGTTAGATTATCAGCCTCTACAATATCTTGTGGCAGTGAGTTCCAGGACTAAGTACATTTCATCAAAAAACCCAAGGCTGAATCAATTCAATCTTCACAGGTTAGTCTAAGCTGCATAGATTGAACCAATAGGCAAGTGAACAGACTTCATTTTTGATTCTGAAAATTAAGTCACATACCTGTAGTGGCCCAGGCCAGAAGCCACAGCATGCTAGATCATGCCTCACTGCTCAGCTGGAGTAGATAGCATAGGCCAACACTAACCTGCCCATCCAGCAAGTGGGGTTTGTGGGGGAGGTTATCTGGAATACTGGGAAACTGTGAGTTAACTTGAATCTGGGGGGGATCTGGGACAGAAGTTCAATAAACTGATTTAATCTAAATCTGTTAAGTTTTATACTACATCCATCCAGATTCATCTTAAACTGGTTTCGGACATTTAAAAAAAAGTGGCTTATGTGCACTGAACTTCTGTTGTGTTACAGATTTGAACCAGTTTCCAAACACTTATACTGGTTTATGTGTAATTTCTGTCCCTAACCTTAGTTGCTTTTTTTCTAAGCTGAAAAGTCCTAGCGTATTTAGCCTCTCTTCATAAGGAATCTTCTCCATACCCCTGATCATCCTTACTGCTATTCTCTGTACCGTTACTCAATGTCTGTTTACTATGAAATATGTAAACTGTCATAAGAGCATATGTCAGATCACCAGTCCATCTAGCCCAGTATCCAGTATATCACAGTGAAAAAGAGTGGGTGCTAAGGGAA
>NW_005842511.1:1110059-1121423 GCF_000455745.1 Alligator sinensis | reverse complement strand
AGAGTCAGTGAAATACAACCTGGAAACTAAGTTTCTCCTTCCCATGTAAATGGTGTAATCTCTGAGAGAGACTGTCATGTTCATGCTTTTTTTGCGTGTTTGTTTGTTTTTCTCTCTTTTTGATCCAAAGGCTGTTTAAGTATTCCATACAAAATAATAATTTAAAAAAATACTTCAATAGGAGAGGCTGAAATTATCCCTCAGTCCTTTAACAGCTTATGGTTGGGCAAGGCAGGAATATGAGTTCTATGTAGAAGGTTACACCTTTCTGCAGGCTGGAGGAAGAATTTCCCATCATCTGTCTTAGCTCTCCCCAACCAAGAATGAAGCTGGCTATTGTAAATCCCATTCTGAAGCACTTAACTCTTCCATGATCGGCACAGGGAACTCAAGACTGAATTGATTCACATTGATTTACTCTTAAAAGATAGGTACCAAAGTACTGAATGTTGCAGCATGTAAGTACCTTTATGGACCTAGTACACTGTGTTCAACTCATTCCAACTATAATTGTGCCACAGTCAATTCCTTTCCTCAAATACAGATGAACTCCTTCCTAGCCATTATGCAATAAGTATATGGTGCTCTCCCCTACCTTGGGAGTGTTTAAGAGAAGGCTGGATAGGCATCTGGCTGGGGTCATCTGACCCCAGCACTCTTTCCTCTCTAGGCAGAGGGTCAGACTTGATGATCTGTTGAGGTCCCTTCTGACCCTAGCATCTATGAATCCATGAAGTTAACTGCAAAGCTACAGTAAAGTATGCTATCTGTATCATCACTGTTATTCTAGATGGAAGGCCCATTAAAGCAACAACAACAAAAAAACCCCAAACAAAACAACGCCCCCCCCTGCATATTAGATATTAGAGATTTTTCTCCCCCTTTCCCCACCCCAACACGCACACACACACACACAAACACACACTGCATTTTATCCTTTTGCCTTTCAATGTTTCTACCTTAATTGCTCTGTATTTTATGGTAATAGTTCTAAATTCTGTAATTGTAATACCTGGTCCAATCACAATCTGGTACTTTGGTACTAAAAAGTTATTATTCTATAATAATTTACTGAACGATTATAAAACTAAAGCATCTAAGATCTTTTGATACTTGAAGAAACTGGGAAATTCACTATTTTATGTTTAGTTTTTAGGAAGCTTCTACCTAGCTCCAGCTGAAGAGAAGGAAAATCCTTTAGGACTTTGTAGTACTATTAAAGACTGACTCATTTTCAGGTAAAATTAACACAGATTTTTCTCCCTCTTTTTTTTTCTCCTCTGCAATTAAAACTCAAGCTTTGTCTATAGCCTCAGTTTTCCCAACTGTTAAAAAACTCAGGGAATATTTCCAAATTCTGACAGCAGCTTCTTTAATTAAACTTGTCAAACCAAAATGTGAACCCCTATGAGAGACAGATTCAGTTCTTATCCATTTATTCAAGGTTAACAGTTTTTTAACCTCCCTTGGAGCCAGTCATTTTACTGGTACTGGCCTCCAGAATTTTTAAGTAAGGTCTTATTAGGATTGATGAATTGCTTTAGTGAAACCCCTTTTGTTTAAAAACACTTGAAAGGCATCCAAGGGGAAAAATAACATGAGAATAGTGATGTATTATTTCTTTTTCCTCACCTAGGAACAAGACATGGGAAAGGTTCCTTAAGAAAATAGTGGGCTGAGAATGAACAAAACCAACTATTCTTAGTTATTTAAAACAGAGGGGAGAAACAGTGACATGTCTCAGGAATCTTGAATGAACCTAAGTTTAGAGAAGAAAAACTTAGCAGGTACCAATGGTTTTATAAATTTTTGATAAACTTCCCATCCCACTAGCAGAGTCTTCAAAGAACATTGCAGTTTTCTGGCTTGGCTGCTGCTAAACCCCACAGCAAAACGATCAGAAACCCTAGATCTAACTTTATCCAGTGCTCCAGATGCTCTCACAGTAATGACATGGATGGAACTAAAAATTTGTTTTGGCCCTGAACAAAATCCTATAGAAATACAATAAAGGACCAAAATACCCTGTCACTGGGGTTCACTTTTCACAAAACAACTATTCCATCTCTGACCTCATAGTCTGTCTCCTCACAGGAAACTTGTATACCTGCTTTGGAAGATAGGCATGGAAACAAAAATGCATACATTTACTTGACATTAAAAGCCAGAGACTTAACACAGGTAGTGGTTTAATGACCATTTATACCTTATCCAATATTGCTCAAATCAAGGAAAGTGATTTTACCACTCTATTCAGCACTGGTAAGAACTCACCTGGAGTACTATGTCCACTTGAACTCAATGTTTCAAGAAAGATAAGGTCAGATTGGAAAAATTCCTGCACTAAGTGACAAAAATTATTAGGGACCTAGGAAGCAGGACTTATGAGGAACAGCTGAAAGAACTCAGTTCATTTAGTATGGAAAACAGAAGATTTAGGACAGATTTGATAACATCCAATTATAAAGAGGATGGAAATATTTTTTTTTTCCTGTGGTTGTGAGTAATAGGACTAGCAGAAGTGGCCTTAAACTGTGGCAGAGGAAATTTAGGCTAGCCAGAAAAGTTTAGGAGACAACCTTAGCATAGCAGTTCAGGCAGCTTGAGAAAACTCTGACAACAAGAAGGGAAGTTATACACATAGTTTTTTGTCCTGCAGCATTCCCGAGATCCGCCACTTCAAAGCAGACTCAATTAATTGAGTCCGGTCCACATGCGAGCTGATGCGCACTGCGCTGTGCCACATGCAGTTGTATAAGTGGCAAAATCCATGTCAGCATGCAGAAAATGGCAGAAGTGCGCTTTTGAACTAAAGCACCTCCAAGGTGTTTTAGTTCAAATGCGTGCAGCCACCATTTTTTCAGCGCTGACATGCATTTTACCACTTATACAACTGCATGTGATGCAGTGCCAGGTGCTTTTCAAAGCCCCCAGCACTGCAGTGCTTACACATGCAAAAATGCCCAAAGAGTCTTTTTTCTGTAGCAGTGGCATAACCAACCAGGCCATTCCTCAGCACCCCCTGTCTACCCAGTTCTGCAGACATGATCCATCCATGAAGCCATCTGTGACAATGTTTGGATGCATCTGTCTGTGACCATTTTCAAATCCTGGTTTCTGGCATGTCTCACAGAGTACCTTCCAGGGGATTCTTATTCGGGATCACTATGACCTTGTCTGGTCTCTTGAAGAGGCTTGGCTTCTGGAGGTTCCTTCCTACCCTGAGAGCCTGGTCTTTCACTCTCTCACATTTCTGGTACTTCATGATCCTGACTCAAGAAGTGAGCATCCAGTTCTAGTCCTGAGAAAGGGGCTTTACCTACTATTGAGGGGACTGAGGACAACCCAAAGATCCAAGCAGCAAATTGTCTCCTCAGTAAAGGCATTTACTGGGGCATGGACCACTCAGCCAAAAGTTCTCCGTCCCCTCCAAAGCAACCCCTCTGTCTCCAATTTAGCCTACAAAGCCCTCAGCACCCAAGTTACTCAGCTGTTCCCTTTCCGGTATTTCCAGTTTCCCAGAGCTCCTCCATTTGTCTCTATCCCCAGACTCTCCTGGCCAGGATCTGACAGGCTGCTTCACTCCCAGCCTATACTCCCAATGTCATGTATAACTCCTCTGAACACCTCCTTGATGTTGCTGCATATCAAAAAAGGTAAGGTGCCCAAAGCCATTCAAGACTGCTGAATGCTAAAAGTCCATCTTGTCATATCCTGCATATAGCCAGCCCTGGCACTTAACCCTTTATTTTCTGCACAGGCTAAGAAGGTAGACTGAGTCATGTAACAATGTGACCACAGTCAATGCAGAAATATCACAATAAAGCTTGTGATCTGTCACAGCATACTTGAGGCCAGCTGGTAGGCATAGCCCAGGGGCAGCCTCACCATCATACCCCCAGGTTTGGAGTGAGAGTGGACATGGGTAGGTAGGGTGGGCATGCTCAGAAATGGTCCACCTGAGATTCACAACTGCCATGATGTAGACAAGATCTAATTACTGCAACAGGCTGGGTTGGTTATTTAGAGGGGAGCAAATAGGTCCAGCTGTGGACAATTCACTACTCAAGGAGTATCCTCAAGCAGCTGAAAATATGAGCAGTGGCTAAAAGCTGATGGAGAAGAAGTGGTCCAGGAGCAAGGACCAAGAATCTTGACACCAGAAAGGGGCCAGAGAAAAGGGCCTCTCACTGCAATCAGTGTTTGTGAGTGTGAGAGTGAGTGTGTGGGGACTGTGTTTTCCATTTAAAAGGACTGGCTAAAGTGCTCCCCTTGGGACAAAGCCAGACCGCAAGGAAGCAGTAGACTCACTAAATTGATTATAGTTACACTATAGACATTACTAATACTGCCTGCTGATGGCTATGACTGCAGGGTATCTTGCAGAAGAAGGTAAAAACCTTTATCAAGGCCTTAACATGTCTGGGATAGTTTAAGAAAGGATGATCCTGCCTTGCACAGGGAGCTGGGCTAGATGAGTTCACGAGGTCCCTTCTAGCCCTACTTTCCTATGATCAAAACAAAATATACTGTAGCGACATATTGTAAGTGCATTGGTTATTAAAATTACATGCCCTGGTTCCTCTATCATGTAGACTCTGTTCCAGCAAACAATTAAATGTATACATATTTTTACTTACATAAATAGTGTTATTAAAGATAAATATCATATCTTTATGATATTTATCAAGTGAAGTTATACCTGCTTTTAAGCATTTTCAAGATCAAGGTCATAGAAAGTCAGAGAATACGCTAGAAAAATCTATGTGAGGTTAGAATAAAACCCTCTTATTTGTCAACAAATATTAATAATTTACCACAGGTATTTAATATTTTAAGTATAATGAAAACCAGCCCCTTGAAAAATATTAAGCCTTTCATAGCATTTCACTTTACATGTTTCTTAGTACTATGGCTATTGAAATGGAAAAAAGGACTCTGAAAACTCTAAGAGACTGCTCCTATATTACAACAAAATGAATATTAATATAATTTAAATTGGAAGTTTCTACTATGCAATCCTTGTAGTTCTTAAGAAAAATCTAGCACACCAGACCCAGTTCCTACTGAATTCAATACGGAGTCAGTGGGAGATGGAATAGGCACATTTCTACTTCCATAAAGTTGCATTAAAAGAATACTTTTTTTCCTTACCTAAAATGCAGCCAGCTATTGGAATGTAACACAAAAGTATTGTACCCAGACCTACTCTGACTGAATGACAATACTTCACTGGGCCATCTAAAATAATGAAATCAATGGGAATGCTATTGGGTCCCACATCGAAGCATCTTTGCTGAATTATATTTTTTTCTCTGCATGCAACTCCTGAATATATTTTCAAAGAAATTATAAGAATGTAGGAAGACTGAAGGCATAATAACAAAAGCTGCTTCCAGACGTTAAAATAACCACCCCCCAAAATGGTGCTTTACTTCAAACTTGGCATCCTCCTGTGGTGAGCCCAGCACACACCTAGAAGAGGCACCGTGTAGGTTGGACCCAGTTCAGCCAATGTCTGTACAGATTAGGTGTTTTAATGGGGCTTTTTTGGTGCTTAAATCAGCTATTAGATAAAAATGTGAAAAAGCCCTTCTGAAGCACCCGATGTATACAGACACTGCAGTGGGGTCCAACTAACGCGCTGCCTCTTCCGGCAATGAGTGGGTTGGTTTGGTTTTTTTTAAATATCTACAAGCATCCAAACTGTTTTAAAACCAAAAAAAAAAAAAAAGGGGGGGGGGGGGGGGGAACGGGACCATAAACTTCAGATACATCAGTTTCCAAAATGGTATTTTAAAAAAGATGTCTATTCCACTGAGAATGCTAATATTTCAACTTTTCATCAAAATTTGGGACAAAGATACCTTGTGGGGTACAAATTCTGTTTTTTGATCTGCTTTCATATAAAATCATGGAAGTTTTTCATTATTTCAGTTCTGATCAATGACCCACACAGGGACAAATTTTCCAGAAAGTCACCAACATTTCAATAGCAGACATTTCAGCCCAGAACATCCAAGGTCTATACAAAAAGTTAGTAAAATGGCTTGACTTTTTAGACAATTTACTGCAGATTTTTTTTTTAATCTACATTTAAATTTCTTAAATTTCTTAAAATTAAAATTTGGGAAGTAAACATAACAATGTGCTGAGATTCATAGCCATACCTGCAAAGTGACACGGATGGATGCACTCATTAGCAGTCAGATTGCAATCCAAAAGTCACTATTTTATGTTCATTCTTTATTTTTGCTCACTCCTAAATCTTTACACAGACTTCCCCATGCTCAATTTTCATGGTAGAACAGCAATATTAGAATTTGGAGTCAATTTCCTTTTCTCTCAGGGTGCCCACCAGTAGATAAAATAATCTCAATGAAATGTTCAAGCTGTTGTAGCATTTTAATGTGCACTCCTAGAAATGGCCAAAATAGATATTGTAGGTTTTTAAATTTCTAGCATGCATAGACAGTAGTTACTTTATAAAATGTGAGGAATGCTAATTCCTTATACACTTCAAGGGGCTTGCAGATATCACAACAATCACTTCATATTGACAATGAAAGTCTATTGAGACCACATATTACAATGTCAGGATAAAATGAAACAATGTCAATGCACATCTATAGAGACTTGTTCTTACTATATAAAATTACTGTGACAAAATTAGCTCAATACAATTCTGTGTGAGCTACATTAAAATATCACAGGTTTTACCACTTCTCTACTCTATCAAAACTGGGCCACAATAATATAAGAATATGTAAACTTCCAAAATCAAGGAAATGTTATGACTATTACCAAATTCTAGTCTCTTTCTTCTCTTTATATGAGCATTTATTTCTTGATGAGTAAATAATATTCTACAATGACTGAAAACATATTTAAAAAATAATCAACCAATAATAAAAATGAATTTTATTTCCTATACACATACTTGTTACTTTAATATAGACTAAGTTTAAAGAAGCAGACATTTTCATATTAAAGAGTGAGATCTTTTTAAGGTTCCCTCCATTTCATAAAACATTTTTTATCCATACCTTTACACAAATGATCCATGCTGTCACTATAGATACTTACCTTTCTTGGAAAAAAAACAACTGAATTGCTGAATGTTTATTCTGCATATTTCAGATATAGATTTGGATTCAAACTCCTCTGTTTGTAACAGACATGGTTCTTTTAGTAGACATGATATATTTTATTAGACCAACTGAGTAGTTGGAAAAAACTTATTAGCAAGCTTTAGACTTTGGTCTTCCACACACTTCCTTGTTTCTCCACTGTAACTCCATCAATGTACAGTAGGATTTGATCTAGGGTTTCAAAATTCTGTTAACTTGTCAAAGCCTTTACCTTTTCAAACTCTTGATGTAGGTGACATCAGTGATTTAGGAAGGTCACTTGAACAGGCTGGATGCCATCTTCAAGAGTAACTGGAGAATACAACTCCTGCATACAACCTTCTCATTTGTTTCCCTGAATAGGCAGTGAAAAAAGGAGTGGTTCCACTAATGGCTGTAAGATATACTTTGAACTGCTGGGTGGGGCAGTCAGGTTTAGGTACACCCTAAACACTGGAGAGAGAGTACATAAATCCTTAACTTCCTTAGCGTGAATTTAGGGATCACAAATGGTGGAATAGATCAGATAAAAGACTTTCAGATTGTCAAAATATAATAAATTTATATAGGAGAGAGTCCTACTACTATAAGAGACTAAGGAACCTAGAATTTGCCTAATCGAAACAGTATAGCAGTAAAGCATTAGACTACATTTGCATAGTGTTACCATTCTTTTCTTTTTCACAGGTGGGTGATTTTCCTGGTGGAAAAAGTATGTCAGAAATTACGTATGGTTGAAGTTGTCCTGGTCTGTTCACTCAGGACTAGATTTGGTAAACACTTTTCAATATTTCCTTCAGGATCACATGGAGGATTCACAAGAATTTATGACTGGGTGGGCAGCTAAAATACCATGCCTTTCATCCATATGTATATAACCTGTTTCCCTAGTCTCCGTGGTTTGACAGTCTGAGTTGGGCAGGATAGAAGCAAAGGATCATAAGAGCCAATAATTTGTTTTGTGGATGCTTGGTCTTCAGAAGGGCTATCAGTTTCACTGAATGTTCAGAGCTTATCTTATGAGGGAAAGCAAATATAAGTTGATGATCTGGAAGGAAGGCATGCATGAGTGCCAACTGAAACTCCTCAGGACTCAGAGATTTAGGGAAAATTTTGGACTTTTTTCTTTTAAATTGGTCTGAAGTGCTGCAGCATAAGACATGACAGGGAACCACTAGGCACTATGGGTGCTTGTACACGACGTGGGTTTAGTCCTTCAGAGGTGCATATATCCATAATTGTTAATGGATTTAGGGGAAGGAATTCTCTAAAGAAGCTGGGTAAGAAATTAAGGCTTCCAATATCTGGTAAATAGAGGAGAAACCCCTTTTCTTTGGTCTTTGATCATTATTTAAGTGAAATTCTTCCAGAAGTCTAGAGATCAGATGGAAGAAAAACGAGGAATGGATGGCAGCCCTCCAGCTGCTGAAAATGGTTAAGGAAGGAATCATAACCTACAGAAGCCACCAGCTGGCTATCCTGAGCATGCTCGCTCAAACCACCATTGTACCTGCTGTGTGTGTGTGTGTGTGTGTGTGTGTGTGTGTGTGTGTGTGTGTGTGTGTGTGTGTGCATGCACACCTCCCCCTCAAAAACACACACACAGCCACACACAATTGTAATGCAAATGCTTCCACACACACCTAAATTAGAATGTCATATTTAAGGCTTTAACCCTTTAGGTAAAAATGATTTTTGAATGAATGAGGTAAGTCCAGAGAGGTTTTGATTTAGAGTTAAGAACTAGCCTAAGTCTCAAGCAAACACAAACTTGATTTGAACAAGACACTGTTTGCATCAGAACCTCACAAAATACTCCTGAGTGTAGCAGCTGCTTACTGAATTAGATGCATCTGAAATCACTTTGGAAAATGCAGGGTGGTAAGAACAGATATTATGTAGGTACCAAAGCCAAGAAATACAGATTACTTTTTATTTCCCTACCCCCACAAAAGCCTTCCAATGAAGAAAGTGGAGTACTATTAAAATATTTCAGGAAAGATTTTACTTTCTAATCTGCACCCACACACATAACTTGCTCTTATTTTCTTTTCTTTACAGGTGTATAGAGCTCAGCAGCTTCATCTAATAAGCTTCCGTTGGCTTCATTCACCCCTGAATGTACGGTCTTCACTCTTCCCTTTCCCCCAAACTGTAGAATTTTTGCATACTTGTAATTGATCTTAATAATTACCCAGCTAGGGAAGTGATTTTACCCAGATGAGGCAATTTCTGTGTTGCATTGCAAGGAGACAAAGCAAGGGCAGGCTAGAGATGTATCTTATAAACAGTACAGTACAAAGATCCAATCCTGTTCCATTTGAAATCAAAGGAAAATTGCCTCAATTTCAGACTTAAGTATTACTACATTTCAAAAACTTTCATGGGACTGAAGGACTGTGTGATAAACTTAACCCTCCTCCCTTCCCAAAGGTCATTGCACTATCCATTAGACCACCTCAGAAGACACATAGTTGAATTGCCCTGAATGAAAACTTTCAATGCCTTTTAAAACTTTTGAACAATTTCTTGGTAAACAGTGTATCATCCTGGGCCACAGGATCATGGCTCCATTGCCAAGGTTGCCCTGCAAACACACAATGCCTCTGATTGCCTAGAAATATTAGGGCATCAGATAATTAGGCCATTCAAAAGAGAACTGATGGAATACTGACACCGTACCAAGTACCTGGTGATTCTAAGTCATTACTCCTGGGGCATGAGTTGGAAAATGGGACAACCTTGCTGGCCCTAGATGCAGCATCCCCATTGTGTATAGTGAACTTTTGAGCTCTGCAGGACCATGATCTACTTTTAGCATGTGGGCATGTGCAGTCAGCCATATTATATAATGCACATGTGGTGGGAAATGTTGCCAATTTTGGGTAAGGTGCCAAGTATTTACCTGAGGTAACTGACCCTTGGATTAGTCAGTGGGATGATTGGCATATGACTGACAACTTTCCTGTCTGTATGATTGGTTGAATGGAAGATTGACAGGAGTGGAGTGATCAAGGGGGTTAAATAGGACTGATTCTGAGGAGTTGTGCATATGGTCGGCTGGCTGGCTGTGTGGGTGTGAGTTTGACCTGCCTGAAGGGTGTTTGATGTGGGTCAATGGTTTGTTCACTTGCTTGTTTGCATGTTGCGGGTGCTGAGAATTGTTGAAAGTTGTTATTGTATTGAGTGTGACATCTGCTGTCTGAGGTGTGGTCTCTAGCTGCATCCCCTCAAGACTGGTTAGAGCAGAAGTTCCCAACCCCTGGGCCATGGCCCGGTACCAGGCCATGAAGTGTTGGCTCTCAGTCTGCAAGACAGTTGGTTGCCGGATTGCAAGTCCAGAAGTGACCAGCATGCTGCCAACCAGCAGCCAACCCTTTTTTATACTCAGTATAAACCTTTTTCACCCTATCCCTAGTACTCTGCATAAAAAAGGGTTGGCTGCCAGACTGCAGTATGCCAGTCGCTTTCAGTCTGCAGTATGCTGGTCCTCAATTTGCCAGTCCATGGTCTAAAAAGGTTGGGAACCACATCATAGTCTCAGCCCCATGAACCGCGTGGTCAGATTGGCAAGCAACTTTGAAGAATATTGAGGGTAAAGTATCACCCCTCCCTGGTTTAAGGACTGAGCCTAGGGGCTGAGGAAAGTCCTGGTGGGAGCGAGGTTTGGAGGATTGTATTGGTGGGCACAGAGAGAATCTGTGTTCAGCATTGGTATTAAGCTGATTAGTACCTGTGACAGCTAGTAACAAATTACTGTTGCAAGTCTGAGAGCAGACCTCTACTTTGCTTTCTGATTTGTTTCCCTAACCTATGTATATAGTAAATTCCACTGTATATAACTGTATTAATCATTTATTTATACTTACTTGTTATCTCTGTATTCCCCCATTCAGATTGTTCAATATAGTCTAGTTGTTGGATTGCTCACTTGAGTCTGTGGTTTCCTAGTTAATAATTAGTATTTGGGCAGCTACAGCCAGACTATAAGTTTATGGCTGGTATTGTGACAAGCTCCCACCATTCAATGAGAGGAAGAGAATTTGCACAATTTGCATAATTAGAGTCTCTCTCTCAACAACCTGGCTGCTTCCACTCACTAGAGCTTCAGGAGAGTGACCCATTTTGCCTCGTGGCTTCCAAAATTCTGTACAGATTTTAGGGAATCTATTGGGTTCAGAAGGGAAAATCAAAGCACTGCTTCTTTTGCAGGATGCTGACTGGGAAGGGAGGG
>NW_005842511.1:1101897-1110028 GCF_000455745.1 Alligator sinensis | reverse complement strand
GTTTCTTCTCCTCCCATTGCAGAATGTGAGGTGTTTCCTAAGGGGAACATCATAGAGACTGGATGTATCTATATGTGTGATTTACTGCAGAGTTGACTAATTAACTCTGTAGTAAAGTCTCACTGTCTACACATGAGCTAGTATTAGGGCACAGTAAATTAATTAACTCTGACATAAGATTGCAGTGTAGAGAACAGTACCATTCCACGGCAGAGTAACTGCACTGAAGTACACATGTAAGCAGTGACAGGGGCTGTCTAGGACATGAGTATGCTAAAGTGTGGCAGGTCCCTGATGCTGAGCAACATGACTCCAATCGTTCTGTACCCTTGTGACCCAGGCAGCCCCTCTGCTGCCTAGTGCCACCACCCAGAACCAGAGACTGACCTCCAGTGCCCCCTACCAGTGAAGGGCTTCTCAGCCCTGGCTCAAAGTGCTGTGGTCCTGGGCACACATGTAGATGCTGAGCCTGGGAGCTGTTAACTCTGGGGCAAACAGTTCCAGAGTTTATTGCATCACATTAATTTCACATGTAGATGCGCACACTGCATCCCAGAGAGGTTTTTTTTTTTTCTTCTTTTTTTTTTATTGATGAGTTTCTGTAAAAAAGGAACATTACTTTACTATTGGATATTATCATTCAGAAAGCCAGGAAAAGTGACAACTGAACAATAGCAACTAATAAAACAATTTGGGAGCTTGACAAAAAAGCTAGCTGCCCTGCACATATCTATGGGATTCCAAGCAGCATACCTCAAACTCTGTAACAGACTGTCTGAACCAGTTTTCTATCATGTGCACATGGTTCCAAACCATTACTCGAGTGACCAGAATTATTAGACATTGACTTTAAGACATGAGAACAGAGACACACTCTCCACTTCTTTATGAACCATTGAATGCATCCATGATTTTTGGGATTACATGTCTGTGAGCTGGACTCATGGGTTTCTGGTCCTGTATCTTGTACTGAGCATAAGCAGTGTAAGTGCCTCTCACAATCTACATTTTATGCATGCATTCAATTTCCCCAGATAAGTCAGAAAGTGAAGCTACATATTAGTATGCATAGGTATGCGGATGATCAGTTTGGGCATGTTTAAGTACATTTTTTACTTCCATTAGGGAATTTGCCCACTGCCGGAAATCAGTGAAGATGAATCAGTTTTTTAAGAGAGGTTAACTGTGAAAAGAGGCAAAATAGCAGCAGACTCGCATTCAGTACTTGCTCACCTGCACCTATGACAAAAAACAATAGGAAAAGTTCCGCAATAAGCAGTTTTCTTTGTGTGGATGGATCCATGCAACCCAAAGGGAGGATGCGGGCAAGCCTGGGGACAGAGGTTTTGTTGACTCTTGTCAGCAACAGCCTGGGGATGGGGCTGGCCTAGTGCTTGGGCAGAAGAGTTGAGCTGTGGCCAGGGCTAGAGTGAAGCCCTGCAAGGGGAGTTGAGTGGGGTGCCGTAGGTTGCTGGCATAATGTTAGGTACCATGAGTTGTGATGGGATCTAGTACAGATGTTCTTAAATTATGCTCTAACATATAGAACTGAAGTCTTATACCTTTCTAATTTATATTCATTGTTTGTAAACTTTTCTCCACATCCATCCAGGGTTATCTTACAGTAGGATCCACCATTTTTACAGTGGTCTATGTGCCCTGATCATGTGTTTGGTTATGACTGTAGATCACTTCTTGCGCACCTACTGCACAAGTGCAACCTCCATACCTGGCTTAGGGTTCTCATCTTTGGAGGAAGAAGTACTTAAAGCCAGGGCTCCCAGCTAAAGATACCCAACTAATGTGCAATCATGACGAGCTATATTAGTAAGCCAACAAAATGGCAGTCTGGCCTAACCATAGTACCAAGTGAGAAGGTAGGGCCCCTCTTCTTCTGAGCCCAGCAAAGTCTAAGAGTGACTGTTTCAGAGACACTCAGCTTTGTCTTGTCCTCTCACCATTGGCAACTAACAAAGAACAGGAAGGAGAGAGGCCTTAAGTATGCAAACAGCAGAAGCAGGAAGTTGGGACACCTTCTTTGTTCTATCTGAAAAGCAGCAGAGACATCAGAAAGTGGGGTCCCTTCCCATTCCAACAGGTAAATCAATAACTGAATTAGTGATCACAAATGTACATACAGGGGAAATTTACCAGAAAATGGCAATAAAGTTAGACCACTCTTAAATACTAATTGTGTATAACATTTTAATTATGTTACGAGTACAGAGAAAATGCATCTGCTGGTGAGTGAGAGGGATTTTATTCTGGCTCCCACTTGAATGACAGAATTGTTAAACTTAGCTCTGACTGCTGAGCCTTTATTTCTGTTGAGGATACTTAACCCAGAAACAACATAGTTTTTCGTTCAGATCCCAGGTGAATTTACAGGATTATCAGTTAGGAGAACAATCTTTTCATTTATAAATTGAGTAAATTAGATCTGGGAATCATCAGGAGATAATAAACATGGACCTGCATTATGCATTATTATGGAAAGGTGTTTTTTTTTTTCTTTTTTCTTTTTTTGGAATAGAACTTTACATCACACTTCCAAGAAAACTTGAAAGATATAAAGAACAAACTTGTCCATACTGGATTACCATGTGAATATCCAAGGCTAATAGACAGCAATTATATTTAGCCTTATCTTGAGGCTTATATGCTTGTTGCTTATTCTACTATAATGTTTATTGCCTGATTTTGCATTCCTGAGGCCAAATATTAACAAACAAACAAACAAACAAACAAACAATTCTTTATGCAACATGACTGAGAAGGTAGGTTTTTATGAGCTGAACTAAGCAAAGATGCAACAATGCATCTGGGTGCCTGGGGCAGTTGTACCACGTGAGGCTGCTGCTGTGCCACTGGCATGTGGCAGCCTTTCCCCTCTCCTCCTTGGAACATCTCTCCTGGCTACCCCATCCTATCTATACTACTTAGTTCTAAGTTAGATCTGTAAGTACCCTTACTGAATTCAGGACAATCTAATCACACTAGTCCAGATTCTTCAACAAAAGTGCTGGAAGATATCCTCACTCTGATTATTTTATGGCCTACAGGGTTGTCTACTCTTCTAAGAAGGTAGAGATGTGGACAGAAATCCACTTAGCATATAGAGGGCCTAGGATCCAGCCCTCTGACTACCTAGGCAAGTGTTCTAACATTTGGACTTTAAAGCAAAACATGGGTAGCAGTAATAGTTCAGCACTCCTACCCTAAAAAGCAGGATAAAGTATTCTGGTTCAAAAATGAAACAAAGAATCTAACATGCAGTCTGACTTTAGAGAGTGGGAGAAGTTCAAACTTTGTGCTTACAATTTTTTACTGGCCAGTTCTAGGCACCTCCAGGCTCTCTGAGTTATTGTTTGGAGCTGTCTGCTTTTCCCACTCTCTTCTCATAGTGCCTACATGCCTAGATCTGTTTGGATTATGTTTGGAAATTGCTAACCCTCCCCTTTGACTCTCCTATGCACCAAATCCAGTCAATCTGAATCAATCTCTTGCAAGAATGGTCCTCGATCTAATTTCAGAATGTTGTATTTTGCACTTATTTTCTATTTCCTTTTTTTTTGTGCACATCTTTTTCAACTGTAGTATTAAGGACCAAAGTTCTAAGCATATATATATATTTACTTTCCATAGAATTCAGTGCAACAATCCTTCTAAGTAAACTTAGAGCATTTCTGTAGTTGCAGCACTGGGTTTTTATGTTGCATGAGTATTGTTAGGGTGACCATTAATCGGACTGTTGGGGAGTATTGAATCTGCAGCTGGAATGAGGCTTTGATCTGTGTCCCAGCAAAGCTGCTGGTCACAAGGCAAAATGATGTATTAAAATAACCTTGCAGATGCTTAGGCAAGTGGTTTTAACCATATAATAGAATTGTTGTGAAACATATCTATATCTAACAAGGAGAAATGCAAAGTGCTGCACCTAGGGAGGAAAAATGTCCAGCACACCTACAGCCTAGGAAATTACCTGCTCGGTAGCACGGAAGCAGAAAGGGATCTTGGAGTCCTAGTGGACTCCAAGAGAAACATGAGTCGTCAGTGTGATGAAGTCATCAGAAAAGCTAATTGCACCTTATCATACATCAGCAGATGCATGACAAACAGAGCCAAGGAGGTGATATTTCCCCCATATCGGGCACTGGTCAGACCACAGTTGGAATACTGCATCCAGTTTGGGGTGCCACACTTCAAGAAGGATGTGGATAACCTGGAGTGGGTCCAGAGAAGGGCCACTCATATGGTTAAGGGCTTGCAGGCCAAGCCCTACGAGGAGATACTAGGGCACCTGGACCTCTTCAGTCTCTGCAAGAGAAGGTTGAGAGATGACTTTGTGGCTGCCTATAAATTCATCATGAGGGTGCAGAAGGGAATTGGTGAGGCTCTACTCACCAAGGCACCCCTGGGGGTCACAAGAAATAATGGCCATAAGTTAGCAGAGAGTGGATTTAGACTGGACATTAGGACGAACTTCTTCAAAGTTAGAGTGGCCAAAATCTGGAATGGGCTCCCAAGGGAAGAGGTTAGATGGGCAAACATCTATGAATCTATGAATCTATATAGATAGCTCTCTCTATCTATATCTATATATCTATCTTTTATATATATCTATATCTATATATATAGATATAGATATATATAGATATATATAAGATTTGTCTGTATTAAGTAACCATTTTCATTGTGGTAACCATTTTTTCTAGAAAAAACAGTAATTAAGTCTGTGTGCTGCGAACCAGCTACAGCAAGGAACAAGATAAGATACAGGGGCCCAAAAAGAGTGGGGATGGCACAAACTGGAACAGAAAAGCAGATTGGAATGTGGAAGATAACATGCAACCAAGATGAACATATGCAAAAGGGTAGATGGTGATTGGTAAAGAAACCTCCAGAGTCCACCCATTGACCGAAAGAAGAGGGTTCATGGCCTTAGACATGCGCTCATAGCAAAAAGGCATGTAAATGAATGAAATGCATAGGCAATTCTATGTTAATAGAGCAAACAGTAAACAGAGGCGGAGCTTGAGATGGGAGAAGAAATGTGCAGAACAGAAGGCGGGATGAAGGAGGAGTGAATGTTAATGAGTATAAACCAAAGTGTATAAATGTAGGGAGAATCTATTGTTCGGAGTGGCTCCCCGTAGTCTATCGGTGAGGGAGCTGGCCTGAAGCTGTCTCCATTCTGAATAAAGCTGTTGCGAGCAATGTGTGCTGGTGTTTGCTCCCTGCTCTGCTCTGGCTAATGAGTAACAGGATCCACAGGTAACTGGACTGTTGTCTCCCTAGTCACTGGGTGCCGCACGGAGTTGGGATCTAACAAGTATATTTTTAGAAATCTTAAGAACATGTTTGTATTTTATTCAAAACTGAATAAAATGTTGAAAAAATCTAGGGCATCAAATCCTTCCATTTTTTATTATTAATTGCAAGAAATCTGCTTTCAGAATCTGTCTCTGTATATAATGTATTTTTTATAGAAAATAAATTCATAAGAATAAGTATCAGTGAGATTTCCAAATTTATCTTGAAAATATTGCATGCATTAAGCATATTGCTTTTATGTTATAAATAGATATTTTTTTAGACCAGATAGGTGAATTCTAATTTGTTAAATTTGCCCACACAGGGCAATGTTTTAAAGGTGTTAATTGTGTTTATATTTAAACACTGATGATAAGCTCAATTCCTTATTTTCCCCTAGGAAAGAAAGAAGAAACATCTAAGACATACTGGAAGAATGACAAATCTGGGAGAAATAAAAAATAAAAACCTGAAATGAATCAGCAGAACTGGAGTTAAAATGAATAAAGTGCTTTACAAAGTACAACAAAAAGATTTCAGTGTATTCAAAATTACATTATGATAAGACAAAATTACATTTGCAAAAACAGATTATATACAGAATGTTAAAATCTCCTAAAGTCTTATAGATATATTGTTGAAATAATGCAGTTAAAGAAAAATTATTGTCAAATAAACAGCCTACCACATTCTGGGATAAATATACTGAAAAAAAAAATGGTCTTGTACCTTTCTAATGTATATTCATTGTTTGTAAACTTTTCTCCAAATATTGATTCCTGGAAAACAAAAATAAATCTTAATTTTATCTTACACCATGAATACCCAATGGTTTGCGTACAGACAATTATACTTCCTCTCCTTTCTCCTATATCTCACCAACTTCTTGTTGGATTGAACCTCAGATAAATAATCTATTAATAGAATTTAAATTTACAAAGGCCTGCAAAGAAAAGAAAAGAAAAAAAGAACAAGAAAAAGAAAAAGAAAACCCAAACAGGGAAAAATACCTTTCATTAAATCATTTGATATGATAAAATGTTCCACACGCAGATTTGGGTATTAAGTTTGTGTCATAGTTTATTTCTTCCAGGTGCACCATTTGCACACGTACCTGGAACCACAGCACTTTGAAAATTTGAAAAATTGACACCAGGGGTCAGCCTGCCAGCCCACGGCGGCTTCAGTGTGGGTCAATGTGCTGCGGAGGGGCTGACTGGGTCATGAGGGTGCTTTGGTGCAGGGCAGGCCAGCAATCAGTCCCCACACTGAAGCACCCTCATTCCTCCACCAGCTGGGTCAGCATCTACATGTACATTGCAGTGGAGTAAATAACTCCATCATATGATACTACTTGTGTTCACAAGTACTATCCTATGACTGAGTTAATTAGTTTACTCTATCTTAATAGCACCACCTATGTAGATGGTGACATTTAACTGGACAGCTAATTAGGCAACTGCAGTAAACATCTCATGTAGACACACTTCTTTCTAATAAGAAACAGGCAAATAAACAATAATTCAGTAGATTCAAAATAAAATAAAGTAAAATAAAAAAATTTAAACAATTAAAAATTTCAGGTGAAGGGAGAGACACTACTTAAAGGGAGAAACTACTTAAATAATTAATACTGAAATGCTCACTAAAGCATAACAGGACAATGTGGTTTTGAAAAGAAAGGTCAACATGGTTCATATATAAGAAATGTTTGATGATATTAATGAATGACTAGAAAATATATGTGCCTTAAACATTAAATATTCAGACACTGACAGAACATTTTATATAATAGCTGGTTCTTGATTAACTTCTAGGTACATCAAGGAAAGTTCACTCATATGGATTTTCTAAAGGAGTACCCACTTCATTTTACTGAGCTATAAAAAAAGGGCAAGGGGAAAAAAATCAGCCTTGGGATAGTCAGGGACAGAACTGTCCTCAACTACTAATATGTAATTTTTCTCTGGACTGAACTAAAACTGAGGATTTTTTAGTCTTAGACTTCCTTTGTTTTCAGTGTTAAGCTGTGAAGTCTAGTGGGAAAATTTGTATAATTTCCTTATGGGGTCTAGGCCACAGATAGGATGGTATTCTTGACATTTCAAATCAAGGCTGGATCTTCATATGATGACGTTAAACAGGAGATAATGGTTTAATGAGAAGTTTGCTGGATAAAGGTTCGTTGGTCTGTGCTATGCAGAAGGTTCCTTCTGACATAAAATATATGAATGAAACTATGGTTCTATAAAAAAATAGTAGTGATCATATAATTAAAGGCTATATCATAACACATAAGCATAAGGGAGGCTAAATTAACATTGAACGGGCAAACTTAAATCTATTGTTTCCTCATACTTGAATGCTTAACTCTGCAAACATAGGGTGTTTATAGATGTGCTAAGGAGCTGGGGGAAGGTGCTTTAATTACTGCAGCTCTGAGAGCTATGCTAGTTAAAGCGCCTGGAGTGTCACATGTATCAGTGTTCCCGCACTGAAAAATAGTGGTAAGATACTTTGAATGAGCTCTAGTTTAAAGTTCCCCACCAACATTTTTCATTGCAGGGATGTCAATACACATGATGCTGGAATCTGCTGGAGTGTGGTAATTACACTTCTGCTCCAATGTACTGTAATTACATATAAGATGGTAATCAGCAGATGTAAAATAATTGCAGCACATTGAAGCAGCCTCCCTCCATGTGTATAGGAGACTGTCGCAGAGGCCCTTATAAAGCCCAGGGCTGAGGCCAGGCTGGCAGTTCCCTGCCAGCAGCCAAAGGGACAGGAGCTCCTGGAGCTAGGAGGCGAGCGATGC
>NW_005842511.1:1098876-1101091 GCF_000455745.1 Alligator sinensis | reverse complement strand
AGGAACCACGCCCAGCCCATAAGGCTGGGGGGGCCTGGAAGCACCCCTCATACCGGGAGACCACAGGAGTCCGGGAGAACCGCGGGGACAGAGGTCCCGAGTAGCCGTGACCGAGGAGGAGTAAGGCAGCCTCCCAATCATATTTTCCAGCAAGATGTGGCGGGCGAGAATAAGAGGGTGTCTTGGGCTGGCCTTGACATGGAGCAAGGGACCTCCAGGAGATCACGGCCCTCCTAAGGGGCCCCGCCGTGACAGAGCCCATAATGCTCTTTTAATACAGCTTTTAAAAATGTATTTTTAAAAGTATAAATACCATAGTTTAATGTAATGTAAACATAAATTTAAGAATATAAGTGCTATAGATAAAAATGCTGAAGACAACATATTCATGCTTCAAGAGTAATAAAAAACCCTTCCAAAAAAAAGTAGTCATATCAGACAATAGTCAGACAATGTTAGATTTAATGCTTCAGCAACACAGAAGGCAATGGCAAGTCAGGAGGCATAAGTCAGGAGGCATAAGCACTAAGGTTAAAGACCTTAAAAATATTGGCAGCTTAGAGACTCTAAACACCCTGACAAGGATGTTGACTTCACTGTGGATAGTGGAATCATGGGTGAGTAATACAAACTATATGAAGAGCTTTAGTTAAAATGAAAGACATTGCCTTTAACACATAATCCACACCTGAAGTTACTGAGGTCTTTATAAGAAGATACTCTGCAAACGTGAATTGCCCATACCTCGTTCTAAAAGATGAGAAAGAATGGATGTTTAGATAATTTCAGTCATAAATATTTCAATGAGTAGAATTTCTTACTATATCTTACACTATATTTTGGGGTGTTTGTGGGATGTCACACGTTTTCTTAAGTTTTTGTTACTGATCTGACATAGACAGTCTCAATACAATGGTGGAGTTAAGCTGCATTACGCTGTATCATCTTTATGTATTTTATGTCTTGTGGTATTTGGTATAAAATGCATATATTTTAATATGTTGTAATAGGTCCAGGATTAACACAAAAACATGGAAACAGAAAATTAGGTTTCGAAGGAACCTCAGGAGTCAAACCCCCTCCTCAAACCAGGACCATTTTGTAGCAAAACACTCAGTTTTTCTTTTTCTTTTTGTTTTTTATTGCATTCCCTCCCCTTCCCCAACCATTTCTGACTTTTTCTCTCCCTCTCTGTTCCCTATAGATAAGTAGTAGTGAGCTCAAAATTAGGATAAGCTTTAAACTTTTCTATTTTGGCAGCAAGTTTTTGGTTTGGATATCCACTGTTTTATATTGTATTATTATTAGGTTTGTATTGATTCTTACTGTTGTATATTGTATTATTATCATTTTTGTATTGATTTTTATTGTTTCATATGGATATTGTATGGTTTAGGCCTGTGTTTGTAAGTGAACCAAAGTCATGTCAAGTTTCCATTTTATATGTCAAGACTCCATCTTCTGTCCTTTGCCTGGGCATCCCATGTTGCAACAATATGATTCATTGTACCCCTCCCATGTAAATTGGTTCCCCGATTAATGAGAATGATTGGGAATGATTGAAATACAATAGTAGCAGGCCTCTACTGAATGGTCTTTAATGACTGGGCCATCACCTTGTGTGGGCAGGGAGCGGTCCGAGGTTCTCGGGGGCGCGCAGCGGGCTGTGGCCAGCAGCCCTGGCACACAGGTCGGGGAATGAAGGCCGGCGGACTAGAATTAGGCACGGACGCGTAGCGGTTGATTAAAGATTATTTTTCTTACACCATAGATGGTCGTGGTGCAGGCAGGAAAACTTGCTTGAGTTGCAGTTACAGACAGGAAAGAAGAAAAGCGGACAAGAGTTTCTTCCACGCGAACCTCTAGCCCAATCCGGTTGAAGGCTCTAAACACGCGAGCCCGTCGTGTCAACCAAAGAAAACAACTCGGAGAAGAGCTCTGGATACACTCACACAAAGTTTGCTAGGCTCCGTGGAACTTGTGCACAGGGAAGGGGTTCGTCGAGGGATCATTTGGCGATGGGGAGAGGCCAGAGGTTGATCAGACCCCTGTAGCCTTCTTAAGGTATGTGCTGGGTTCGATAGGCTCTGCAGCGCTTAGAGTTCATCACAAGATGTGAAGCCCTCCTCCTCCTCCAGATGGTTGTGGAGTCCTCCCTTGCGGGGTTCTCCTCGGAGTTCTCCAACTTGGGCGGAAACCGCTCAAGCCTCTTATA
>NW_005842511.1:1094116-1098105 GCF_000455745.1 Alligator sinensis | reverse complement strand
CTGTGATTTTCTGCTGTCCATCTCTCTGTTTTCAGGCTTCCCCCACACCTTCTGTAATCTTCCCTGCCCCACCTGCAACTTCCCAGCTCCTGTTAGCTGTCCTGTAGTTTTTTCCAGCTTATAGCACCTACTGCCACTCCCTGCAACTTCTCTAGCTGCCCCGGAGCCATCCTCTGGCTCCCCACACCCAGAGCCCCTCTTTAACACCCACACTTTCCCTTAGTCCCATTTTCCCTGTCCCCATCTACCTTTTCAGCTCCCCTGTAGCTCTGGCTCCAGTCCCAGACTCTGTGCCGGCATGCTTCCCTGTTCTGCAGGCTTTGGGCATTGTCTTTTAATCAATTAAGATCAATTAACCTAAAGTTACCCCCAAGCCTCAGTTCTTCAGCCCAGGCCCCTGTAGTCTACCAGTACTAATCTGGTAACTTTAACTCCTTACACTTCTACTTTCTTACCTTAACCTTTCCCCAGGTATCCCAAGTACACCAAGCACATACATACACATCACAACACCCAATGTAGGAAGTCACCCATGAGTATGTGTAGGTGGGTGGTATGTGTGTAAATTAGTGAATACACATATATATACATATATAGATATCATTGTGTGTGTGTGTGTGTGTGTGGTATATGAATTAGTAATCCTCATATGTGTATTGAATGTGCAGGTGTTGGTAGCCGGTAACTGATTCTGTGTAAATTTGGTGTGTGTAGTGTGTATGGGCGTAAACTGGTGATAGGTGTGCATAAACCTAAACTAGTTATTTGGAACGTGTGTGTATCTGAGTTGCTTGTGTGTGTGTGTGCGTGTGTGTGTGTGTGTTTGTGTGTATATATATATATGGTATTGTGTGCATGATATACGACTTAGTGATCTGTGTCTAACTTTTGGGGTGTATAGTGTATGTGCTTGAATTGGTAATAGGCATGCATGTGCCTAGGCTGGTTTGAATGTGTATCTGCCTGAGCTGGTAGTGTGTGTGTGTATGAACCTAATTGATTTGTGTGTTTGTATATGTGCAATTGTGTTACACCCTCCTGTCTAACAATGCAATATTGAGATCCTGAGAGTTGGCCTGACCCTACAGGGCAACAATTCCAATTATATCATCCCACCCAAAGCTTTGTATAAGGGACCCATGCCTTCCCTGATTTTCCTTTCATTGTTGATATACTTGTAGAAACCGTCATGTCCCTTTGTAGCTGCAACTGCAATTGTGCTTTGGCCTTCCTGGCTTCATCCATGCATGTCTGAGCAATATTCTTATACTGCTCCCTAGTCTTTTGTCCAAATGTCTTTTTCTTATAAATTTCCTTTTTGTCTTTTATCTCACTGAACAGCTCCCTGCTAAACCAAGCTGGTCTTCTGTCATAATGGTAAGTCTTCCTATGTATCAGGATGGTTCATTCCTGAGCCCTCAGTAAGGTTTCTTTAAAATACAACCAGCTTTCCTGGACTCCTTTTCCCTTACAACTGGCCTCCCAGGAGATCCTGCCCATCAATTCCCTGAGTGAGTCAAAGTCTGCTTTTCTGAAGTCTGATCCTTACTCTGCTGTTTGCCTTCTTTCCTTTCCTTAGGATCCTGAACTCAATCATCTATTAGTTGCTACTGCCCAACTGGCCATCCACTACTACATTCCCCACCATTTTCTCCCTACAGAGACAACCCGAGCAGGGTGTGGGGCCTGGGGCAAATCAGCCTGTGTGGGGCCTCGCCCCTGGATGTGAAGAAGCCAGCAGATTTGGCAGCAGAGGCGGGTAAGGGAGTGGGGAGTACTGAGCATCTGGACATGAAAGCGGGAGGTGGCGAGAGCCAAGCAGCTGAACATGAAGTCGGCAGCAGCATAGAGCTGCCACAGCCACTGCACCCAGCTCTGCAGGGGCCCCTGAAGTGCAGGGCCTGGGGGCGGTCAGCCCAATTTGCCCCTCCCTAGGAACAGCCCTGTTTCCCTGTTTGTGAACAGCAGGTCAAGAAGAACATGGCCCCTAGTTGCACACTAGGAAGTTGTCCCCAACACTCTCCAAAAGCTTCCTCCCAGTAAATATCAGGTGATTGAAGCCTTCCTTAGGAACCAGGGCCTGTGATTGGGGAAATTTCCACTAGCTGGTTGAAGAAAGTCTCATCTACCTTATCCTCCTGGTTTGGTGGTCTGTAGCAGACATTCATCAAGACATCACCCTTATTTCTCTCCCCTGTGACCCCAATACAGACATGTTCAACAGGTCTATCTCCCATTTCATACTGGACTTTGATCAATCATACAGCTCTTTTACATAAAAAGCAACAACTCCTCCTCTTCTCTGATAAGTACTTTCACGTGTTTAAGTAAATTTGTTTCACATATGGGAGAGATTCAAATTAGGTCTAAATAGGTGAAGACAGATAATCATTCAGAATTAGTAGCTGACATGAGTTTGTTTAATCAGAAAACACACCCTCATGGACAGTTCTGAAGCTCTTGAGCAAGACCCTTCCAGACAATTTACCTTTTATAAGAAGAGACTGGTAAGAAGGACACCTAAGAACCAACCATTCCTCACTGTGAGGAAATTAAGTGAGAGAAAGTATCTTTTGGATATGTTTGAAAGGAGGCAGATATTCTCCTGGTCATAATTAGATCAAGAGATTTCTAGTCTGGTAAACAACTACACCCTTGGGGTACAAGAAGTTACATATATAGTATGGGCTCAACAAGAATCCAATGGATGATATATAGTAATGGCTATATAAGAACTACACTCAAGCTTTGCCTTGAAAACAAGTGTTAGTTCTTTGGTTTGTTCCTGGGCATAGGGAACAGCTTTAGGGACTCAGAAAAGGAATTGACTAAAAGACATCAGTAGGAGAAGCTACAGGGAGGCTTGAAAGCTAGGTTTCATAGTTTCTAGAGTTGAAAGGGACCTGAACAAATCATCAAGTCTGACCCCCTGCCCAGGGCAGGAATTAGTGCTGGCATCATAATACCCCAGCCAGACATCTATCCAACCTCCTCTTGAAGACCCCCCAAGGTAGGGGAGAGCACCACCTCTCTTGGGAGCCCATTCCAGAGCCTGGCAGCCCTAACTATAAAGTAATGCCTCCTGATATCAAGCCTGAACCTACAATCAATCAATTTGTGGCCATTATTCCTTATTATCCCAGGCAGTGCCTGGGGGAACAGAGCCTCACCAATTTTCTGCTGGTCCCCTGTGGTGAGTTTATAGACAGCCACCAGATCCCCTCTCAGTCTTCTCTTGTGGAGGCTGAATAGATTCAGGTCCTTTAGTCTATCTTCATAGGGCCTGGCCTGCTGCCCCTGACCATGCGAGTGGCCCTCCTCTGGAACCTCTCAAGGTTAGACACAGTCCTTTTGAAGTACAGTGCCCAGAACTGGATGCAGTACTCCAACTGTGGCTGGACCAGTGCCACATAGAGAGGAAGGATCACCTCCCTGGAGCTGCTTGTGACGTATCTGTAGATGTGAGACAAGGCGCGGTTAGCCTTATTGACTGCTTCCTTGCATTGGTGGTTCATGTCCATCTTGGAGGCAACAATGACTCCAAAATCCCTTTCAGCCACTGTGCTGTTGAGAAGGGTGTTCTCCAGCCTATAGGTGTGTTGCTGATTCCTTCTCCCTAGATGCAGTACCTTGCACTTGTCTGCATTGAATTCCATCCTATTCTCATCTGCCCACCTCTGTAACCTGTCTAGATCTAGTTGGATTCTGTTCCTCCCCTCCAGTGTGCCCACTTCTCCCCACATCTTTGTGTCATCAACAAACTTGGACAGCGTGCTTTCCATGCCCACCTCCAAGTTGCTGATAAAGACATTGAATAGCACAGGCCCAAGGACTGAGCCCTGGGGGAACTCCCTCCAGGTCGAAAATGACCCATCCACCACCACTCTCTTGTTGTGACCATCTAGCCAATTTGCCACCCAACTGACTATGTAGGCATCAATGCCACAGTTGCATAGTTTTTTTTTTGGGGGGGGGGTTGTTTTTTTGGG
>NW_005842511.1:1071230-1093596 GCF_000455745.1 Alligator sinensis | reverse complement strand
TCTCTCTCTCAGCTCCAGTTCCCACCCTCTCTGCTAGTTTCCCGATCTCCTCCCAATTCCATCTCCCCTTTCCTGCAACCTCTCAGTCTCTCCTTGCTTTCCTGCTGTCTCTGCTGCCTGCTGCTTTTCCTGTGATTTTCTGCTGTCCATCTCTCTGTTTTCAGGCTTCCCCCACACCTTCTGTAATCTTCCCTGCCCCACCTGCAACTTCCCAGCTCCTGTTAGCTGTCCTGTAGTTTTTTCCAGCTTATAGCACCTACTGCCACTCCCTGCAACTTCTCTAGCTGCCCCGGAGCCATCCTCTGGCTCCCCACACCCAGAGCCCCTCTTTAACACCCACACTTTCCCTTAGTCCCATTTTCCCTGTCCCCATCTACCTTTTCAGCTCCCCTGTAGCTCTGGCTCCAGTCCCAGACTCTGTGCCGGCATGCTTCCCTGTTCTGCAGGCTTTGGGCATTGTCTTTTAATCAATTAAGATCAATTAACCTAAAGTTACCCCCAAGCCTCAGTTCTTCAGCCCAGGCCCCTGTAGTCTACCAGTACTAATCTGGTAACTTTAACTCCTTACACTTCTACTTTCTTACCTTAACCTTTCCCCAGGTATCCCAAGTACACCAAGCACATACATACACATCACAACACCCAATGTAGGAAGTCACCCATGAGTATGTGTAGGTGGGTGGTATGTGTGTAAATTAGTGAATACACATATATATACATATATAGATATCATTGTGTGTGTGTGTGTGTGTGTGGTATATGAATTAGTAATCCTCATATGTGTATTGAATGTGCAGGTGTTGGTAGCCGGTAACTGATTCTGTGTAAATTTGGTGTGTGTAGTGTGTATGGGCGTAAACTGGTGATAGGTGTGCATAAACCTAAACTAGTTATTTGGAACGTGTGTGTATCTGAGTTGCTTGTGTGTGTGTGTGCGTGTGTGTGTGTGTGTTTGTGTGTATATATATATATGGTATTGTGTGCATGATATACGACTTAGTGATCTGTGTCTAACTTTTGGGGTGTATAGTGTATGTGCTTGAATTGGTAATAGGCATGCATGTGCCTAGGCTGGTTTGAATGTGTATCTGCCTGAGCTGGTAGTGTGTGTGTGTATGAACCTAATTGATTTGTGTGTTTGTATATGTGCAATTGTGTTACACCCTCCTGTCTAACAATGCAATATTGAGATCCTGAGAGTTGGCCTGACCCTACAGGGCAACAATTCCAATTATATCATCCCACCCAAAGCTTTGTATAAGGGACCCATGCCTTCCCTGATTTTCCTTTCATTGTTGATATACTTGTAGAAACCGTCATGTCCCTTTGTAGCTGCAACTGCAATTGTGCTTTGGCCTTCCTGGCTTCATCCATGCATGTCTGAGCAATATTCTTATACTGCTCCCTAGTCTTTTGTCCAAATGTCTTTTTCTTATAAATTTCCTTTTTGTCTTTTATCTCACTGAACAGCTCCCTGCTAAACCAAGCTGGTCTTCTGTCATAATGGTAAGTCTTCCTATGTATCAGGATGGTTCATTCCTGAGCCCTCAGTAAGGTTTCTTTAAAATACAACCAGCTTTCCTGGACTCCTTTTCCCTTACAACTGGCCTCCCAGGAGATCCTGCCCATCAATTCCCTGAGTGAGTCAAAGTCTGCTTTTCTGAAGTCTGATCCTTACTCTGCTGTTTGCCTTCTTTCCTTTCCTTAGGATCCTGAACTCAATCATCTATTAGTTGCTACTGCCCAACTGGCCATCCACTACTACATTCCCCACCATTTTCTCCCTACAGAGACAACCCGAGCAGGGTGTGGGGCCTGGGGCAAATCAGCCTGTGTGGGGCCTCGCCCCTGGATGTGAAGAAGCCAGCAGATTTGGCAGCAGAGGCGGGTAAGGGAGTGGGGAGTACTGAGCATCTGGACATGAAAGCGGGAGGTGGCGAGAGCCAAGCAGCTGAACATGAAGTCGGCAGCAGCATAGAGCTGCCACAGCCACTGCACCCAGCTCTGCAGGGGCCCCTGAAGTGCAGGGCCTGGGGGCGGTCAGCCCAATTTGCCCCTCCCTAGGAACAGCCCTGTTTCCCTGTTTGTGAACAGCAGGTCAAGAAGAACATGGCCCCTAGTTGCACACTAGGAAGTTGTCCCCAACACTCTCCAAAAGCTTCCTCCCAGTAAATATCAGGTGATTGAAGCCTTCCTTAGGAACCAGGGCCTGTGATTGGGGAAATTTCCACTAGCTGGTTGAAGAAAGTCTCATCTACCTTATCCTCCTGGTTTGGTGGTCTGTAGCAGACATTCATCAAGACATCACCCTTATTTCTCTCCCCTGTGACCCCAATACAGACATGTTCAACAGGTCTATCTCCCATTTCATACTGGACTTTGATCAATCATACAGCTCTTTTACATAAAAAGCAACAACTCCTCCTCTTCTCTGATAAGTACTTTCACGTGTTTAAGTAAATTTGTTTCACATATGGGAGAGATTCAAATTAGGTCTAAATAGGTGAAGACAGATAATCATTCAGAATTAGTAGCTGACATGAGTTTGTTTAATCAGAAAACACACCCTCATGGACAGTTCTGAAGCTCTTGAGCAAGACCCTTCCAGACAATTTACCTTTTATAAGAAGAGACTGGTAAGAAGGACACCTAAGAACCAACCATTCCTCACTGTGAGGAAATTAAGTGAGAGAAAGTATCTTTTGGATATGTTTGAAAGGAGGCAGATATTCTCCTGGTCATAATTAGATCAAGAGATTTCTAGTCTGGTAAACAACTACACCCTTGGGGTACAAGAAGTTACATATATAGTATGGGCTCAACAAGAATCCAATGGATGATATATAGTAATGGCTATATAAGAACTACACTCAAGCTTTGCCTTGAAAACAAGTGTTAGTTCTTTGGTTTGTTCCTGGGCATAGGGAACAGCTTTAGGGACTCAGAAAAGGAATTGACTAAAAGACATCAGTAGGAGAAGCTACAGGGAGGCTTGAAAGCTAGGTTTCATAGTTTCTAGAGTTGAAAGGGACCTGAACAAATCATCAAGTCTGACCCCCTGCCCAGGGCAGGAATTAGTGCTGGCATCATAATACCCCAGCCAGACATCTATCCAACCTCCTCTTGAAGACCCCCCAAGGTAGGGGAGAGCACCACCTCTCTTGGGAGCCCATTCCAGAGCCTGGCAGCCCTAACTATAAAGTAATGCCTCCTGATATCAAGCCTGAACCTACAATCAATCAATTTGTGGCCATTATTCCTTATTATCCCAGGCAGTGCCTGGGGGAACAGAGCCTCACCAATTTTCTGCTGGTCCCCTGTGGTGAGTTTATAGACAGCCACCAGATCCCCTCTCAGTCTTCTCTTGTGGAGGCTGAATAGATTCAGGTCCTTTAGTCTATCTTCATAGGGCCTGGCCTGCTGCCCCTGACCATGCGAGTGGCCCTCCTCTGGAACCTCTCAAGGTTAGACACAGTCCTTTTGAAGTACAGTGCCCAGAACTGGATGCAGTACTCCAACTGTGGCTGGACCAGTGCCACATAGAGAGGAAGGATCACCTCCCTGGAGCTGCTTGTGACGTATCTGTAGATGTGAGACAAGGCGCGGTTAGCCTTATTGACTGCTTCCTTGCATTGGTGGTTCATGTCCATCTTGGAGGCAACAATGACTCCAAAATCCCTTTCAGCCACTGTGCTGTTGAGAAGGGTGTTCTCCAGCCTATAGGTGTGTTGCTGATTCCTTCTCCCTAGATGCAGTACCTTGCACTTGTCTGCATTGAATTCCATCCTATTCTCATCTGCCCACCTCTGTAACCTGTCTAGATCTAGTTGGATTCTGTTCCTCCCCTCCAGTGTGCCCACTTCTCCCCACATCTTTGTGTCATCAACAAACTTGGACAGCGTGCTTTCCATGCCCACCTCCAAGTTGCTGATAAAGACATTGAATAGCACAGGCCCAAGGACTGAGCCCTGGGGGAACTCCCTCCAGGTCGAAAATGACCCATCCACCACCACTCTCTTGTTGTGACCATCTAGCCAATTTGCCACCCAACTGACTATGTAGGCATCAATGCCACAGTTGCATAGTTTTTTTTTTGGGGGGGGGGGTGTTTTTTTGGGAGAATGGGGTGAGAAAGAGTGTCAAAGGCCTTCTTGAAGTCCAGGTAGATGACATCCACCTCATTGCCCACATCCAAGGTCTTTGTGACCTGGTCATAAAAGGAAACAAGGCTAGTCAGACAGGATCTGCCTGCAATGAACCCGTGTTGGTTGCCCTTAAGCATTACCACCCATGCTGGGCCATTGCAGATGGCTCCTTGATAATTTTCTCAAGGAGCAAGGTGAGACTAACTGGCCTATAGTTACCTGGGTCCTCTTTTCTCCCCTTCTTGTAAATGGGGGCCACATTGGCCCTTTTCCAGTCCTCTGGGACCTGGCCCAAGCACCATGAGCACTCATACATCCGTACTAGGGGCCCTGCAATGACCTCCGCCAATCCCTCAGTACCCTCAGATGAAGAGCATCCAGACCTGCTGATTTAAATATGCCTTGCCCCTTCAAGAGTTCCCTAACTAGATAGTACCTGACCCTAGGCATGGTGTCATGTCCCCTGAGCCTGTCCATAATCCTAGTGGGGGAGTTGTCCCAGTCTCTGCTCAGAAATATGGAGTCAAAGAACTTCTTGAAGAGATCAACTTTTTTCTGTGCTGCAATCACCAGATTGCCAAGTCTGTCCTGTAGGGGACCCATGTTATCTGGTGCCTTCTTCTTACTCCCTATGTATTTGAACAATGACTTTTTGTTATCCTTAATTCTGGTCACCAGCCCCAGTTCCATCTCTGCCTTGGCCTTTCTAACCACCTCCCTGCAATCACAAGCAATGGAGGTATTTCCTTTTGTTTTCATGATTCATCTTTTGTTATCTTTTAAGCTTATAATGATCAGTGTTATGTGTGATTTGAAACATTTGACCAAACAGACAGACAGGTCTCTTCCAAGGAAGGGCAGAATCCATCTTTTCTAGGTGTATGTCTGAAAAAGGGTGCGGTTCTTCTAGATGGCAAAATCCCCACTTCCAAGATCTGATAAGATCTAAGTGAGGCGGGTGAAGATGAGGTGCTACTGGTCTGAGAGTTGACCTTTGGAGAATATAAGTCTGTCCTCAGTGGTCAAGCAGTAGAGGCAGAGAGGGGTTTGGGGCTGAAAGGCACCCTGGAAAGTATAAGAACACTTGACTGTACCTGAGGTCAGGGCGTATCACAAATTTTCTTCTAGTAGCCTGGGTCATCACAATTCTTTTAGGTTGAAACACAGAAGCTCTCTAGAAACAGGGCTAGAACTGAATTTCTCTGGTGCTAGGAAAGAAGTAATGAATCCCTAGAGTCACAGATACCTATGTGATTATCTAAACTAGAAATCATATTGGATAATGAAAACCAAGATTGAGAAAATGGGAATAAATGGACCACCTACAAATTATTTGTTTTTGACATAGATGAAAGTTGCTGTATATTGGAGAAATTGCACCTCTAATTCACTATCAGCTCCAAACACATTGCCCAGGATTCATGGTAGGTGATAACTCTGTGGTATTCTCCATTATAAACTCTTGAGGAATCAAAGTAGTCATACACCTGTGTGGCCAAAAGAAGAGCATAAAACATGTCTCTGAATCCCTGTCAAAAACTCTGCTATGACAGTAATTTGGTCAATGGTCCTGCATCCATCTAAGGGATCTTTCTAAAATTACAAGTTTATAAACATATGTAATGCTAACTAAACATCCCCAGCAGCCTGAGCAGCCTTGCCTCCACCAGCCCCAAGCTTTCCCATGCCCTGGGCAACATCCAAATAAACCTCTTTATTTCCTTGGCAGCTTGTCCCGAGGGCGATCAAACAGAAGAGTCCCAAGTCCCACCCTGGGGTCTCTGAGAGTGGGGGCCATGTATTAAAGAAAAAAAATGCAAGAAAACTACTTACCTGTAACAGGGTCCACGGCACTGCAAGAACGAAGAGGGGAACTCACGCGGGTAATAAGCCATGCCTTTATAAAGCTGAGGCTGGCTGGTGATGTCATCAGCAATCACCAGCCGGCAGGAATAAAAAGGATCAGCATGGGAGGCACCGGGGGAGAAGGAGAGCCAGTGGAGGCTCTCTGCATCGGCAGCAGCTGGTGTACTCAGGAGAGAGGAGAGCCAGCAAAGGCTCTCTGCATTGGCAACAGCTGGTGTGCCCAGGAGGAAGGAGAGACGGTGGAGGCTCTCTGCACCAGTGGAGGTTGGTGTGTGCAGAGAGAAGGAGAGCCCAGAAGAGGGGCAGTGACAGACGTGGCAGCAGCTCACAGCACGGGCAGCAGTGGACCCAAGCCTGAAGAACCATGGGGCACCGGAGGCAGAACGTCACAGACACCGCCGAGGGAGAGCAGCATGGAAAGCTGCATTCGGTGGCATGAGGGAAGCAACGGCCCAGGAAGAGGAGCCTTAGCCACCCCAGGACAGACAATGGGTCATTGCCCTGAATGTTCCCAGGTACTGAGCATGGAAGACTGACTAGTGGGGATGGGGGCAAAGAAATCCCAGGGGGAGTGATGAGAATAGCCCATCGTGTCCTAAACGTAGGGGCAGGGAGGGAACTGAGCAGACCTTCCCCAATCCATAATTTTGTTTCGTTCTCTTTTTTTTTTCCCTCCCTTTGGAGGGATTGTGGTGGCAGGGCAAATAACACACATGAACTAAGTCTCCTAGCAGAGGAGAAGTCTCAACTAAGGGGAATAGAGTGCAACATAGGGATGCTGGCTTCCTCCAGTTCCTTTTTTTTTCATTGGCTTTTTCTGGTTTGAGGTAGCTCTGGGAAGGGAGAGGCCAGGCTTAAGCTAACTAGTAGGTCAGTGGACCACCATAGGAAAAAAAATGCGCAGGACACAAGTCCCAAGAAAGCATCACGATCGATGGCACAGTTGCATCGGAGGAATGGCCGACTCAAGACCTAGTGACCTGCTGAAGGTTGCCATGAGGCTGGGGTGTAGGGGAGGTGGAGCCCCATGGATGGCCATCTACCAGACCACCTACTGCTGAGGAATCCCTGGCAGTTTACCCCCCTACTGAAATTACATCCAAAGTCATGGCAGAAGAGTTTGGGGGGTGGCCAACTAGGTGATAGATACCTACCTCAGGGTCCACAGGAAACACTGGTATGCCCGTTACTGACCACCTGGGCCAAGGCAGCAAACAAGCGGCTGCTCAAGGCCAGGCAAGCACACAGCTCCACAGCTGGACTTGCCCCCAAAGGGTGGGAAAATCCTGGGTTTCTTCTGTCAACCAGGCCAATACAAAAGGCCTGCTTGATTTTTTTTTATTGAGCTATGGTGCTGCACAGAGCTATTATTTGACCCCAGCAGTCTTTCCTGCTCAGTGCAAGAGGGCTGGACCAGATGATCTCTTTCCAGCCCTAAACTTTTGTGAATCTGTGAATCTAAGACAATCTCACTGTAAATTCTTGGGTGGTGGAACATTTATCATTCTATGTCTTGCAAGGTTTAGATGATACAGTGATAGGCAATATTAATTAATTCTAATCAATATTTATAAAACAAAAAAAATGATTTTAGCCATCACCATCAGGCTATCACTCAAGAATTCTGTGAAATTTTATTCTATGCCAAGTTTAAAATCGGAATGATAGGGTTGGGGAAGGTGGAAGTTGTTTAGATATTGCTGGAACAATTTTACTGTCTTCTTAAAGCTCCCGCCCCCCTCCCCCCGATCACTCTGAGTACCTGGAAAAATCACTTCATTAACAGAAGATGTTATCTTGCTTTAGTGTCTCACCATCAGATTTTAGCGGCTAAAATGGTAACGTGGTAACAAAAGCTTCCCCATGCATCTGTAGCATTCAATAGAACTGAAACAAAGTAAACTATCAATTTCCGCCCCCCCTGCACCAGAAGCCAATTTTAAGTATTTTTAATGTAACATTTAAGACATACACTTCACTGTAAGAGATTTCTCATGCTGCCACCTTTGACATTTTTTTCCTCTAATAAATATTATTTATTTTTGTTAGTTAAGTATTGATGGTGTGCTCTGTAAGACACATATTAAGACAGGCCTTGAAAACAAGAGCTTAGAGGTAACATGAAGTGGAAGACTTTATAAAAAGTGCTGACAGATGTGGGGGGAAAAAAGCCCAGGACTCAACCAGACAAGGAATCATGTCAATTTGACCTAGCTCCCCAGCATCTGTATAGCTTGTGTGCTTCAGTGGAGCTGTTTGCTGCTTTTATCTAATAAGCAAAAGCACCAAAAAGCTCTGCTGAAGTACGTGAGCTATACAGACACCAGGTGATCTAAGACAAACTGACATGATTCATCTTCTGGCCATGTGCTACGCTTGACATGGGGGTGTACCAAGCTGAAAGTAAAACATTTTTTTTCCATGTCTGTAAGCACCCAAGACAAGTATTAACCAGTTGAAATGCTCCGTGAACAAATGTAGACATTTAAAAAAATGGTTGATGCGGTGGAAATCCCTACTACATCAGACGACGTTGAAGTGCTAATTGATTTGGGTTCAACATTTGAACAAATGCTTGCCAATACGCTTAATGAACCGGGGACACAGGAGTTCTCTCCAGTATCCTGGTGTGCCTTTGTGCCTTGCTCCGTCCCCGGCCTTCCCTCCAAGGAGATGCTCTGTGACTTAGGCTGCACACTATTGTTAAAAAAGCCCTTCCCTCAGACATATGAGGGCCCCTGGACCATAATCCCTCAACCCATTTTGGACCTCTTGCTTGACAGGCTGATACCTGTAAAGGAAGAAGTGGATATTATGAGCAGGGGGCATGGGGATGTGGTACAAAGGGACATGCCCTTTATATTTCTATACAGGTTAAGCCATTTGAAAATCTAGTGATTGAAGTTCAACTGGCTCAGCCAGTCGATTTCAATGTTCATATGTACCCTTGGGCATTGTTTGCTTCCTTCCCTTATATATCTAGTATAAACTAAAGTACTGTTTAAGTAACAAGGATTAGTGTTGTATATCTCTCAAAGAAGTGAGTTGATAGGTGATACTAAATGAGAAAATGATGAGTTTTATGTGCACTGGACATGGAACAGTCATTACCTAACAGAGTGCATAAGTTTAAAAAAAAGGCTTAAAAATAAATAAATAAAAAAGGGGGTTGTTTGTTTAGGGTTTGTTCCCACAACACGTAAGTGAATGAAACCATTGACATCACTGCAAATGGCAGAAGGAATGTAAACATTTTATAGGAAGAATGACCTTAAACCAGAACATTTTGTAAGCATTCATGTCCAGAGTCACATATAATTAAATTAAGGCAACTTACAGTCTAATTAAATATGATGTATAGTGTTTAATATAATTGCTTTGTATATTTCTATATTACTAATATATACCATCAAGTTCATTTTCACTCTCCTCTGCATATAAATCTTTTCACATCAGCAGAAACAAGGTTTCAGTACAACCCCCAAATACGTTTTCAGATTGCATATGAAAAAATCAGAACCTAAAACCAAGTGTTGTGAAATTGCCAATATGCCAATTTTTCCTTTCCTTTTTGAAACTTGCTTTTTTCTTTTAGTAGCCAGTGCCAGCAGATCATCTATATGTATCTGATCAGCAGAACTTTAAACTTTTGCTTATAATTTCAGAATTTAATTAATCATTCATCTGTGTATATAAACATTCACTATTTTTTCATATGGACTTATAGCACATGTATTTAGGCTTTTGCATACACAAGAACTAAGGCTTGTTTGTTTAGGTTTCCCTCTATATGCAATTAAAACCTATATTTTGTCCCCTGAAAAGCGTGTCACTTATACATCTTAAATAGAGAAAGAGCCATGCTTGATGGAGCTCTTTGCTCTACTTTACTAGAGTGTAGCACATTAAAATAATATAGTACTGTAGAAGTAGAAAACTTGCTTTTACAACTATAGGCTGATTTGACTGGTTATTTTGCTAGTATCTTTGATTTTAATGAGAAGATTTTGAATGAAGTAAATAAATTATTCATTTATTCATTATTTTCAAGGTTCCACAGATTCCTTAGTTGGTTAGAATGATATTTCACCATTCCTCTCCACACCACCCCCACCCCCCACCCCCCAAAAAAAGATAAAGAAAAGAAGAGTCATTGGAAAATTCTGATTTGTTGAAACAAACTTCTGAGGAAACTTTCATCAGTTTTATGACACTTCAGGTGGGGAATGTTTCTGAGTTACAGCATGAGATTTAAGTGAGATAATGGTAGCAAAGACAGACACACGAACAGCAAAAAGCCTGATGGTCACAGTACTCATGAGTTGAGAACTTACTCATTCAAGTCCCTACTCTGAATCAGGTAGAGAATCTATTGGTTTTAGTTTGTATATATACACTTATTACTTAACTATCCATTAGTCTAACAAAAGTAAGAGTAAATGTATAGCCCAATGATTTGGACACATATGTGATATGGGAGACCTAACTTGAGTGGCCTAGTCTAAATAAGACAGAAGAGGGATTTGAATTTGAGTCTCCATATTAATGCCCCCACCACTGGTCTGGTGGTTGCTTCTGAGCTGTCATATGTTGCAAAATGTCTCTGCTCATCCTGGGAATATTTCTGAAATCTCAATATTTTGTAGGCTGAAAAAATAATCCCTTACAAGGTTTGCTGGTATTTTTGTTGTTTACATTTTCATTTAACAACCTTGTACAGTTACTGCACAGTTACTGCAACAAAACTCAAATTCTCAATTGTAAACAAAATGTTTGAGAACAGAGAAACCATTATAAGTGTTGCATTAGTCTCTGCTTTTGGTAGTCAAATAAAAACATTTTAAAATTCATATTGGAAACCAGGAAGGGGGAAGTAAAAGTGATTGGTTTCATAATAAAATGGATTTAGAATAAAACCATAAGGAGCCTCATTTTTACTGATTATTTTTTGTAACATTTAGGAGATTAAGACTGAATGCAAGCTTTTATGCAGGATTATGGCTAAAGCCGACAATCTTATGGAAGCTATTCTGTTCAGTACTGTTTATATTAATGAGAAATATTCTGCCATTATAATTAAAATGCTTATGAATTAAGCCTCCAGCAAAAAAACCAAAACAAACAAAAAAAAAACCCCAACAACCATACCACCACTTCCAGTCAGAATCAAAGAAAACAGAACACAGAAACAAAAAGGTACCAAGAACAGAAGCTATCTGGCTAAAACATAGAATACTATTTACAAAAAAAAATCATCAAAATGTTTTATTCCCGAAATCCATTTGCTTATTCAATTATATTCCAAAATTGCTAATAAGAAATTGAGATCCAATTAAATGTTCACAGACTATATAACATTTGTTTCATAATCTTTGGTGGGAACTTAAAAAAATGTGCAGGAAACAGAAACTAAAATTAAAGTATTTAAAGAAGGAATTTTGCTACCCATAATGAACCCTGTGATTCAGGGTCTTATTACAGGGTACTTTTGAGTGGGTTCTGATGCTCTTAACACCTGGATTGTCATAAAATCATAAAAAATTAGGGTTCGAAGGTCCCTCAGGAGGTTATCGAGTCCAACAACCTGTGCAAAGCAGGACCATCTCCAACTAGATCATTCCATCCAGGGCTTTCTCAAGCAGAGCCTCTCTAGGTAACCTGTTCCAGTGCTTCACCTCCCACCTAATGAGTCTCCTCTTCTAAAGACTAAATAAACCCAGTTCCCTCAGCCTCTCCTCAGAAGTCATGTGCCTGAGCCCCCTGAATCATTTTCGTTGCTTTCTCTGCTGTTCTCTTTCCAACTTATGAACATCCTTTCTATAGTAGGGGGCCCAAAACCAGACACAGTACTCCAGATGTGGCCTCACCAGTGCAAAATAGAGCAGAATAATTACTTTATTTGATCTGCTGGCAAGACTCCTACTATTTCAGCCCAGTTTGTTATTAGCCTTCTTGGAAAAAAGGTCACCCATATGCATGCTGACTCATATGCATATTATTGTCCACTGTAACCCTCAGGTCCTTTTCTGCAGAGCTGCTACTTAGCCATTCTGTCCCCAAGCTTTAGTTGTGCGTGGGCTTCTTCCATCCTAAGTGGAGGACTTTACACTTGTCCTTGTTGGACCTCATGAGATTTATTTTGGTCCAATCCTTCAATTTGTCCAGGTCACTCTGAATCCTAGCCCTACCCTCCAGCGTATCTACTACACCACCCAGTTTGGTGTCAACTGCAAACTTTCTGAGGCTGCACTCCATTTCATCTTTCAGATTTTTAATGAAGATATTGAACAAAATCAGCACCAAAACTAACCCCTGGAGCTTGATGCCAGCTGTCAACTAGACATTGAGCCATTGATTCCTACCCATTGAGCTTGACAATCCAGCCAGCTTTCTATCCACCTTACAGTCTATTCACCCAACCCATACATCCTCAGCTTGCTTTCAAGAATGCTGCAAGAGATGATATCAAAAGTCTTGCTGAAGTCAAGGTATATTATGTCCACTAGGGGTCTGCAAAATGGGCTGAATTTGATTTGTATCTGCATTTGGCCCTAATCAGGGACAGTGATTCAATTCAGCTGAATCCGAATCTGAAGATTCGATGCTGATTTGGAGAATCAGCGATTCAGCCATAGATGCAGTTTTAAATGTTTTTTCTACATACCTCAAGGTACCAGGTGGTTTGTGAATGCTGTGATGGTGGGGTGGATGGAGCATCCCAAAGGAGTGTGGGGGGGCACCCCATGTGCTCAGCAATGGACCCCCTTGCATCCCCCTGGCTCAGCAATTGTCCATGAGGGGACCCTGGGTGCCCCTCTATACCCAGTTGTTGAGCCAGGGGGGTAGGGGGGGAGTCCCCCGTGTGCTCCATGGTGGACCGGAAGTGGACCGGAAGTGCTTCTGGTCCACTTCTGGGTCCACCACCGAGCATGCTGTGCCATCCCACCCCGTGCTCCCTTGGAAGTTCCATCCACTCCAGCATCTCAGCAGTCATGAGGCATGTAGAAAAATACCTCACTACCTTGAGGTATGTAGAAAAAACATTTAAAGCTATGTCTATGTCCAAATCATTGAATCTCTCTGAATCAATTCAGACGGTTCTGATTCAATTTGAAGATACTAAAAGGGCTCCTGATTTGATTTGGATTCAGAGATTTGGCTGCTGAATTGGGCCAAATCTCTGCCCAGTCAAATCAATGACCGAAGCTTCGCACAGTCCTAATGTCCACTGCTTTCCTCACATCCATAAAGCCCATTATCTCATCACAGAAGGCAATCAGGTTGGTCAGGCATGACTAACCCTTGGTAAATCCATGCTGACTGTTTCTAATCATCTTCTTCTCCTCCAAATGCTTAAAAATGGATAACTTGAGGACCTGCTCCATGATTTTTCCAGGGACTGAGTTGAGGCTGACTGGTCTGTAGTTCCTTGGCTCCTACTTCTTCCCTTCTTACAGATTGGCACTATATTTGCCCTTTTCCAATCATCCAGGACCTCCCCAAATCACCATGAGTTTTCAAAGATGATAGCCAGCAGCTATGCACATGGTCCACACATTAACACCTCAAACTAGTTTTAAGCACTCATTAGGTGACTCAAAGTTACATCACTTCAGAGCAGCATAATCTCTGATCTGTGTTATCCAGCTGAAGAAGAAAAGTTAACCCTTCCCTGCCTGCTCACCTGGGATAGACAGCAGGAGGCAGCCACAGATAATTAGGGACTGGGTCATAGAGGGGTGATGGGGGAGATCAGAATGGGAGAAGGGATAATTCTTACTTTTCAGTCCTCCAGGCCCCTGCTAGCCTCCAGTGTGACTGCTCTAAATTCAAGCTATCACTAGCACCAATCAACATTCATGTGGCTCACATTGTAATGTGTAACAAGGCCGTAAGTATTTTCCTGAATCATAATCTAATTATTTTATATGAGTTTTACTTCTATTAATAGAGTAGTGCTAACATGGGTAGAATGGAGTGATAATCCAGAATGAAACTTAGGGAGATAATGTTAGCAAACTGGTAAATATTGTTCATTGCAAAAGCGAAGGAACAAAAATGAAAACTATTATTTTCTATAAAATTACAGAATAGAAAGAGTCTACATGTTCACTGTCCAATCAAAAGGCAGTGAGAATGAGAATATCAAGGAGAAGTGGACATAAGACATCAGCACTGAAGGTTTTCATAAACATTCAAGCAACATAAACATTTAAGGAACACACCCATCTCACATAAAATGAGATAATAGGAAGGCATATCTTCTTCTGCTTCTAATACTGGTGACTGTATCCCTTAATGAAAATGTGGAAGCAGCCAGTTAATGCCCATGTACACTTTCCTGGAAAGACCATGTATGCTTTTTTCTATGAAACTGCTGGCTTCTTGTCCTACCAGCTTTTATTCCACTGGCTAATCAGTGTATGTCCATAATCCTTTATCCATTTAGTGGCTGTTACTGATACTTGAAAGCAGAAAGCTTGAATGCACCTGTTCAAAAGAATCTGTTTGGAAACAACTACTCATTCCTCTGTCACCCTCATCAGTATGAGACTGAAGATCCCCAATATGTCACAGGTATACTGAGGAGATTTTGATTGTAGCTGTGTTGGTCTAAGAACATAGGCAGGCAAAGTTCTTGGAGTAGATCTGATATCTTTTATTAGATCAAATGAATAGTCTAATAAAAGATATCACACCTACTCAAAGAACCTTGCCAGGTATATTGAAGTACATTTGAAGTTTGAATTAATTGGGGGCAGAGGTGTGTATCAAATTTGGGAAACATTGTAAGCTTGTATGGAAACTACATAAAATACAGGGGAGTGAGGGCTCCAGGACAGGTATTCTGTATTAATTGTTGGCAGGGGATGATCTATGTTAATTTTATATGTGTAGTTCTGTGTCTAGAGGAGCTCTACTGAGAATCTGGGTAACATTTCAGTAGTGGTTGGAACATTAGAAAGTACTACCCACTAGGGGTGTGCGAAGTGGACCCTATTCAATTTGGATTCATTTTCAGCCCAAATCAGGGACAGTGATTTGATTAATTGATTCAGATCACTGTCCCCGATTCAATTTGGCCAAATCTGAATCTGAAGATTTGATGCTGATTTCGACAATCAGTAATTAGGACATAGACACAGTTTTAAATGTTTTTTCTGCATACCTTGAGGTACCAGGTACCTCATGAATGCTGTGATGCTGGGGCAGATGGAGCCTCCCACAGGAACATGGGGGGGGGGGCACATGCTTGGCAGTGAACCCCGAAATGGACTGGAAGTGCTTTCAGTCCGCTTCTGGGTCAACTGGGGAGTGCACTAGGGTCCCCCCCCACACCTTCCTAGCTTGGTGATCGGCTGTGGGGGGACCCCAGGTTCCCCTCCTGGACCTAGGAGGCACCAGTTGCCGAGCTGGGAGTGTACAGGGGAGCTCCCTGCACGCTTTCTGGTGGATCTGGAAGTGGACTGGAAGTGCTTCTGTTCCACTTCTAGGTCTGCTGCCAAGTGAGCTGGGGAGTCCCCCATGCTCCTGTAGGACACTCCATCTGCCCCAACATTGCAGCTTTCACAAGCTGCCTAGTACCTTGAGGTATGTAGAAAAAACATTTAAAGCTATGTCTATGTCTGAATCGCCAAATCCTTCCAAATCTCTCCAAATCAATTTGGAGGGTTCCGATTTGATTTGGAAAGATTAAAGGATCTCCTGATTCAATTTGGATTTGGAGATTCGGCTACAAAAATCGGGCCCAATCTCCACTGAATAGAATAAGGGACCAAAGCTTTGCTACCCACCTATTTTTTCTCAAATTTGACCTCTGTCTTTTTTACCATTAGATATGGAGAAAATACTTTTGTCATTCAGGGTCTCTCATGGAACTGTCAGTTTCTATGGGAATATATTCTTCATCTTCCTATGGTTGCTGAAACATCAGAAATTTTGAAAAGACTAAGGCTGTTTATATCCACCAATGATGAATTTGGAAGCCAAATACAGCATTCAGTTTTGGAGTAAAGAAAAATAGGCTTGATCTAAAGGACCTTGGATGTAGCAGAGAATGATTTCAGGGCTCAGTAAAGGCCTGAGTGAGAAGGTTCTAGTGTGCAGGAGGTCAGACTTCATTATCTAATGGTTGCTAGCTTACAGTCAATAAAATATACAAAACTCCATGAAATGGCAAGAAACTTATTGTTACTTGCTTTGCCTTGCAGTAGGAAGAACATAGAGGTACTAAGAGGATTGTTTCCCAGAATCATCCTAGTTGTCACTGTGGGATATAAGTAAGTTGAGAGGTAGTTAGGTGTCTGAAGTTAGCTGTCTTAGTCTCAAGTCAGCAAAAACTGTAACCCTCTTGAGATCTTATAAACTAACTAAATAAGACATATAGAGAGTATAAACTTTCATGAACATTTGAAGAAGTGAAGTCAAGTTTATAAAAGCTTATGCTGTATATGTACACATATATACAAATACATACACACACACACACACACACATATATATATCTATATCTATAGATATATATATATATCTATAGATATAGATATAGATATATATATGGGGGGGGTGTCTGTCTGTCTATATACAATTTAGTTAGTTGATAAGGTGTATATCTAAATAACTCCCCAGAGCCCTGTTGACCAGGCCTTTTACTGACTGTTTCAAAACAAAGAAAGTCAGTATCCATTATCCTGGCATAAAACATGAAGTGGTTTACGGTACTATAAGAACATGAAATAAAAAACAAAGGAACACTTGCAGTTCATTGATATTGTCCTGTAAGATACTGAGAAACCTGGCCCCAGTCAGGCAAAGTACTTCATTGTGCACATGCAGAATTTAAACCTAGGAGTAATAATATTTTATGTTAGTTTCTTGCAAATCAATTGTCTGATAGAATTATGGGCAAGATTCTAGGAGGTGTTCAGCACCTACTTAGGCACTTATAAAAGCACCAGATATCTACAGCACTCAACACTAGAGCTGCCTGGATTTTTTATCAGACAAATATTATTCCATTCAAGAATGCCAACGCAGAAAAATCAAACATGGGGAAGATTTGATTTTGACAAAGCTGCAACACAACCCAAGCAGTATTGTATAAGAACTCAGGAAGATTACAGTTTTTGCTAGTTCACTTGCCTAGCATCTCAGAATTTCAGGTGCTGTGTGTTTATGGACCCAGGCTTCTAATTCTCTAGCAATCCTCAGATTTTCCTGGAGCCCTTGAAAGCCTAAGCCCCTTAGCTCCTTGATGAAGCTGGATGTAAAGTTGTTGATAATACTTTTTTTCTCTCCTCAAAGAGTTCTCTTATGTTCAGGAATTCCTAGAAGAGAAGAGTCCAATGGTTGAGGAGCTCAAATCCTACCATTTGCCCAGAGATTGTATTGGATCTGGTAGTGTTCAATAAATTTTGCATTGACAATGATGACTTAGAGAAGAATTATTTCAACTGAATGCATATATGGCAGGACTTTAGAAAAAAAAAAGTGCTTATTTTCATGCACATGTAACTAATGTTAACCTCAAGGAAGCTGTCTTGCTTCTAACTGTGATTCGTATTGTATATGCGTATCCAAACAACACCACTTTTTGCTTTCCTTTTCTTTCATAGAATCATAGAAGTAGGGTCGGAAGGGACCTTGTAGATCTTCAAGTCTGACCCCCTGCCTGGGCAGGAGGAAAACTGGGCTCAAATGCCCCCAGCCAGGTAGGCATCACGCCTCTTCTTAAAGACCCCCAGGGCAGGAGCCAGCACCACTTCCCTTCCCTTTGTAGTCATCCTGTTCCTGGCTCCATTTTTTTTCAACAAAACCACTCCCATTATTTAAAAAAAACAAAAAAACATAACATAGGCTGCAGTGTTTAATCCCAACAAATGAACAAGAGTTAATACATTTATTGTTTTACATGAACTGAAGCAGTGTCAGATCAATTTTGTCCCTTCTGATTTCAGCCTTTGACTGCAGAATTATTACAAACTGCCTTGAGGCATACCTTTCATTTTAATAACATGCAGAAAATGCAAACCTTCAAGTGTATTTATTGTTCAGTATTATGCAGTAGAAGAGCAGTGGCATATAGTTATTAAATTGTCAAACATTAAAAATGCATACATAATAACAAACCTTGTAACACACTGTGCACCAGCCAAAGTTTAACATTTTCAGGAGAACTTTCAGGAGATGGGGAAGCAATTAAAGTGCCAAAGATGGAACTGACAACTGTCTGCACACACAAACATGTACAAAAGAACAAAAGCAAAGAAAATGAAAAAAGAGATATCATTACAAGTGCAAGTCATAGCAAAGGAAACAGTTGGAAATACTTTTTATAGGTAAATAACCTTCTTCAGTTGATAAGGCAAATTGAAGCAGGAGCAATATCTTCATTGGACTTTATATCATGCCTTGAATAATGGAGCCCTGATTTGTCCAAAGTAGGGGTGCTCAACTCCAAGCCCACATTGCCCCACCACCAAATTTCCCAGACCCATTTGGCTGGATCAGGCCCCAGGTGAGCCATTGTCACAGGCCAGGATTGGGCTCTGTCTATACCTGTTCTGTGTGCTGGACCGAGTCCACAGATTGAATCCCTCCCATAGGTGGACCTGGCACTACTCATCTGGCCCACAGGATGAAAGGGCTGGGCACCACTGGCCTAGACTTTTGGGTACTATTTAAATTTTTAATTTTTAAAAATTAAATGAAAAATGAAAAATTAATACAAAAACACAGCAAAATTATGGAATGCCCATTTATCTGACTTATTATGGCCTACCTCTCCCCCCTGCATTCATAAGAATATGAAATATTACAGGAAAACCTGGGCAACCTGTGATGACCTTTCATAAGCTAACTTGCATATTGTATGGAGACATATATTTATATAAAGACAAAATATGTGAGTCAATATGGCACAAGCAAAGGAGCCAAGAAAATTGATTTCTGTTCCTTGCCACAACTTTGCTGGGTGATCTCAAGCAAGCCAGTTCATCTGTCTGTTTTCTCTCACATTCTTTGTCTGTCTTATCCACTTACAGTGTAAATTTTTTGGAAAAGCGATTGTCACAACATGCTTGTACAGGCCTTAAATACACATCCACAAAGGAATCAGTCACCCAAGTCCTATTTCAATGTTTAATTCCAACTGAAGTTGATGAAAGTTAGCTGGCTAACAACATCTTTGGGACTCTTCTCCTTCACACCATAGTGTCACCAAATGCAATTAAAAACATAAACATTTAAAAGCCTCAACCAGATCTTCTATTCCGTCACTTTTAAAATTATGTTAAATGTCCAGTACATATGTTCCTTTATTATATCTAAGTGTGTCAGCCTCAGAGTAGTTTTGAGAGGAAAGAAGTCTGGAAGGTGTGTTGCTTGGGTTTTGTTTTTTTGTTCTTGGTGTTGTTTTTCTTGTTTGTTTTATGCTTTTACTTCCCTCCCTCCAGTGACCATTATGGCAGTTCAGCTACTGTTCATTGGTAGCAAGTACAGCCAATGGCAAGGTATAAATGATCTTTAACTTATTTTCATTGCATAACCTATTTTATTTCTTAAGTATTCCACCATGTTATATATTATTTTCCTTAGTATGTGTGGCAGTGTTTGCAAAATTGATTTACAGAGACAAAGTCATACTACAGAACATGTAAATACATGTGTACATGGCTGACAACAGCTTAATGCTTTGTTGGTGTTAATTCTCTTAAAATGGGCACCCCAATTAAAGCAGAACTTTTATTTTATGTCATAGTGAAATTTTAAGCTAAGAATAGTGATTAAAAATCACATATTATATGACCTGAAGAGGACAGATGGAGAGTCATCAGCAGGGGAATAGCAATTTAGTAATTATTTTTTTAATGCATCATTTTCTTAGGGATTTTAACTTTAGTTTAAAATGATTTTTACAGATTTTACACAGGTGGCTGGTGAAGACAGTCCAGAAAATGAACTAAGTTTAATTTTGTATTTGCTGTTGGGGAGCAGAGCTGTTTAATGAACTTTGCCCTCACAAAGCAATTACCTGTCTACTATAATTTTGTAAAGGGTGCAAATGATTCAACTGCCGAATTCAAATAACTGTGCATTGTTATATAGGTGAAGTACAGGGGTAAAGGAAATGCGCGTCTCCAGTGCTGCATTATTTAATATTATATGAAAATGTTAATGGAGATAAAAGATCCAGTTAAGGCAACTATGTTTATAATGCCAACAGCAACTGTCTGAGTAGGACAGGACTGAAATTCTTCCCAGAAATACAGGAATAGGAGATAATCAAAATAAATATGTTCTTTTATGGGGAAGATATATCTGATACTAGAGGAGAAAAAGGCATCATAAGATGCAACAGCTGGAAGCTGCAATCAGACATATTCAAAGAAGAAAAAATTGCCATTTAAAAAAAAATCTGAGCATAATTAAGGTTTGGATTACCAATTTCCATAAGGATGTGGTAGATTTTTCCTCACTAAGTCTTTCTGCCAAGACGTATCATTTTGTTTTGATCTTCGTTTTCTGTCTTAAAAAAAAAAGTTATGACTTCGATGTAGGAAACGTGATGAAAATATATGGTCTCTGTTATGCAGGTCAGACTAGAAGCTCACATTTGTCCCTTTGGCTTTAAAAGTTAGGAATCTACCTTATGGCATTTAGGACTAGATCTCATAAAAAGACTTTGGTAGTTTAATGTTAGACATGGCAATGCCTAGCTTTTCGGCCATCCATAGTTAGTTGTTAGGAGTTGGGAGCCTTAAAATGGTAACTCAATACAGCAAAGGCCATCTTATCCTCTTTTATGTATCCAATGGGGTAATTATATATTTGTGTGTGTGTGTGTGTGTGTGTGTGTGTGTGTGTAACCAACAGTACAGCTATGAAAGAGTGAGTTGGTTATTCTGCTTTTTGTGCTATCAGATTCTTAAAAAAAGAAATTCCAATTGCAGAATGTTCCTACTGCTGATAAAAAAAAAAGGCTAAAAGAATACCAACCAGTTTTAAGATCCCAACCTAAGTTTTTAGGGCTAGCAATGAGGAAAGCTATAATCCATCAGTGTTAATTTTTAGAAGTTACTTCATTGTTCTTCAGCTGCACTGCAATGACCAGAACACTTTATGCTTTCCAAATTTCAAGCTGAAGCTGATACTTAATAAGACCTCTGACTCCAGTAACTTTAAAATTATGTTGTCAACATACAAAGCAACCAACATCTTTGATTTAAAGACACAAGCCTCTATTACTTATTCAAAAATCCCACTGAAATTGAGAGAAAACTCACCTGAGTAACGATGAAACTGAGTAGGGATAACAGAAAGGGACTGTGTAGGGCAGTGGTCACCAACTGGTGGATCTCAATAGACTAGTCAATTGTGGAGCCTCCGACAGTTGATCTCAGTCCGGGGGGGGAGGGGGGGGCTGAGCATGCACGTGCACTTAGTCCCCCCAGACTGACATCGACTGTCAGAGGCTCTGTAATCAGGAGCAGCAGGACGCATGTGCAGAGCAGCTGGGAGGCAGTGCAGGAGTGATGGAATGGTGGCAGGGTACACACGGCTGGGTTGAGCCACTCCCCCTGTCACTGGGACCAGTCTGGGGGAGTGCACTGCCACCCTGTGGTGAGGGAGGGAGTGAGGTAGGGGTGTAGCCCTGTGGGGTCATGCCAACTCTCAGGATCTCAATATTGCGCTGTTAGACAGGAGGGTGTGACACAATTACACATATACAAACGCACGAACCAATTAGGTGCATACACACACACACACACACACACACACACACACTACCAACTCAGGCACATACACATCCAAACCAGCCCGGGCACATGCGTACCTATCACCAATTCAAGCACATACACTATACACCCCAAAAGTTAGACACAGATCACTAATTCATATATCATGCGACATATATACACACACACACACTCACCAGTTCACACACATACAAACCACCTACACATACATACAGGTAAGTTCCTCACTTAAATGGTACAGTGTGTATGTGTGTGCTTGGGGTATCTGGGATACTTGGAGGAAGGTTAAGGTGAGAGAGTTAAAGTGTAGGGATTGAAAGTTGCCAGAACTGGGATTAGAACTAGTGGACTATAGAGAAGGTGGCTGAGGAACTGAGGCTTGGGTTTACTTAAGGTAGACTGGGGCTGGAAACTGAGGCAGACAGCTGAGCTATTGGGGTGGGGGATATATAAGTGGTGGCAAGGAGGAGACAGCTAGGAAAGCAAGAGAGAGGCAGAAACCTGGGAGCTTGGGGCTGGAAACAGGCTGAAAGCTTACAGGGGTGAGGAGCAGGGCCAAACCATAGTAAAGCAAAACCCAACTTAGGGGTCCAAATA
>NW_005842511.1:1064649-1071024 GCF_000455745.1 Alligator sinensis | reverse complement strand
CAGTGGCTGGGTCATTGGTCCAGGTATTGGTTTTGATGGTTCGGTCATTCAGAGGGAGCTATTTTTAGACCTTCTGCCATTGTCTCTCAAGCACCTTCATTCATCCCCATTCATTCAGGAACCAAGTTACATAGGAGGGGTGGGTGCGAGTCTTGGGTTACGTAACTGGGCCTGGGGACAGGATGGAGACTTGACAAACAAAATGGAAACTTGACATGACTTATGCTAACTTACATATGTAGGTCTAAATCATATAGTACCAGTAAAACAGTAATATAGAACAGTAAAAATCTATATAAACATAATAATTATACAATATAAAGAAGGAGAAAAAACAAAACAAATACAACTTGCTACCAAAATAAAATGCTGAAGCTTATCCTATGTCTTAGCTCACTTATATTTATCTATAGGGAATAGAGAGGGAAAGAAAAAGTAGAAATGGTTGGGGAAGGGGAGGGAATGCATTTTAAAAGAAAAAGAAAGAAAAACTGGGGGTTTTACTACAGGGATAGGGGTGAGTAGAGCCCTGGCCAGGCCCGGGAGAGAGTCTAGAATCATAGGAAGTGCTTGGACTGCAGAATTCTGTATTAAGTGAAGAAAGAAGGAAATGACAGAGTTAAACTTTACAATGAAAATGTCACCATGACTAGTGTCTCTGATTTATTTTTTAACTGACAAGCCTCTGTCATGGCAAATGGTCAAATGTTTCTGTTCTCACACACTTTGAGTAATACCTTAGCCTAAGCGTAAAACTGTAAGCCAGTGAGAATACCTCTGGAATACAACACAAAACAATATGAATATGGACAGCATAAAGATGAAATGAAGCAAGAAAAAAATTGCTTTTACAAAGGAAGTTAGAAGTTAAACTACACATGAAAAACGATACCATCAAAAGTTATATCTATAGATACTAATATATGACCTTTAAAAAGTAACTTACATTGAAAGACCAGCATTTACAATGTGCTTTAACAGTGATTTTGGATTTATTTCTTTTACCCAAAGTCATTTCAGTGGGACTAATGCAATCATTTGTTGCTGAGACCATCCAGTTAGTATTACTGTCTTCTTCTTGTGTGTGTTTTTTTTTTTTTTTTTTTTTTTGGGGGGGGGGGGGGGTTTACAATCAAGCTGTGATATAAGGAACATTCTAATTTTCATCTCTTTCTTCTACTTCCTCTCTGTTTATTCCAAGTTAAGAGTGGAATGATGGATGGTAGTTACAAATATCAGTAAAAATGAACCCTCATGAAGTTTTCAAATTGTCATGAATGTGGGGTATTTCTAATACACAGTTTTCATTGTTTGTCCATTTTATCCACTTCTTTACGCATGATTTACAGTGTGAATTCTTCCTATAAAGAAAAATTACACCTTCGTGCACAGATGCATTCTGACATGATGATAGGGTTGTGGCAAGCAAAGATTTTTTAAGTTTAGGGGTGGAAAAACATCACTTTTAGTTCACCCCAAGGTTATTTACTTGTTTATTATCTGTAAGTTATGGGACAGAAGGGTCTCATTCAATGAAATGTCCACTGTCCACTATTTTATTAAGCTCTCCTAAAACAGAAATAATTACAGTAGCTCAAAAAGAAATTGGATATCATAGGTATTACAGTTGCTGTCAAACACAGACATATTCCTGTATCAGAGCCCACAGAGAAGAAGAATATATTATAGTCCATGCATTAACTATTGCTTTTAAAGTTTAAAATGGATGATACAAGAGATGTCAAGGACCCAACCTGACTTGTGTATTGCCAGTGTCCTCTCTCCTCAAGATTAAATGGTATTTTGGAGCAAACTCTACTTTTCCTTTAATGTCTTGCAAGAATATTTTTTCCTGAAGTTCCCAGTAGCTGGAAGACTGCCATGTTATGATAAACATAACTCTTGTCCTAATTTTAATGTGTTGAATGACTGTGTTTACAACCATATGGAAGAAAAAAATGCATATGGGTTAAGACAGTTACTCTCAATAAAGCTGTCAGCCTGCCTTTCAAAGGTCACATCATTGCTGGAATGTACCAGACAGGGTAGGAAGTTGTTATGTGCATCAGTCAGCTCATCAAAAATAATGATGCAAATTACAATATGTCCACTATATACTATTATTATTATTATCATATGTCTTTAAACCATTCAAACCATAGCATTTTGGTATTCTTTACATACTTTTTCATGTACAAGACTGCAGAAATCGTAACTTTTATCCTCTCCTGTCTGAAAGCTTCTTACAAGAAGATTCAAAGACAGCACGGTGGTGTAGTGATCACATGTTCTTTTCAGAAAGGGCCTGCGTGAAGAGATTAACTTTCAGTCATGCCCTAAATAGACTTGCATTTTGCTTGGTCTATGACAGAATATTCCACAGAAGTTGGAAAACTGACTCTGTGAGGCACAGCCTTGGCGCTATCAGCTGAAGAGACACCATTGATACCAGTTACTTCACTAAGATGCAAAGAGAGAAGCACATTCAAGTAAGACTGCTATATTTTAGAGATAAGGGGGTTCCCATTGCTATGCGAGATGTGAGTTTTTTGCTTTGTCTCAGCTCCAGCTATTTATAGCATTTAAATTCAACTATTGGACCAGAATAACCCTCTGGATGCAAACAGTGCAGACTGGACCCAAAACAAAAGCCTTCCAATTACCAGCTCTTGCTGTTACAGCAATCTAGCAAAGTTATTGCTTTTTAATCAAATAAGGATTTCCATATGCTCCAGCTCTTGCCTTTTTCACTTATTGGCAAACAAAGAATGTTTCCTATTCTCATATTAAATTTTCTTATTTAAATATGTACTCATCTGAATCTCTCATGTACAAACAATGTGCATCTCGGTATGCAAAGGGGCTTATTTTCTGGATGAATTATAATAGGGACTTTGTAACAAGCAATCTAGTCACACAGAGTGGAGGGGGAAAAAAAGCTCTTAGTGCACACTACTTTTTTCAGTGTTATTTTTAATCTTTTTAATAATGGTGCTGGATATGACTGTAAACTGCATCTGACTAGAGGCCCTGGTGGCAACCTGGTGGGGCTACTCATGGCAGGGTAGCTCCTAAAAAATACCACAATGTTGCAACCTCCAGAGTAAGGCAGGGTAAGGCAGGGTGCCTCAAAACCCTAGCCCCCACTGCCTTGTGAGTATTCCTTGGTTGCAGTAAAGCTATGGGACATCACCCTGACAGAAATGCACTCGCTGAGGTATTAGGAAATCAGCAGCAGCTCTAATCTGTTGCTCTCTAGAAGAAATGATTGCACACTATGGAACTGTATCCAAGACTAAGAGTTCAAAGGACTACCACAGTTCAAAGGTATGATGGATTTGGACCATAAGCCCCCATTTGAAAATCTGCAGAAAATTTGCAGAATGGACCCCTGGGACCAAGGCATCTGGCAACAACTGCTTGCTTGCTGAAATCTACAAATGTGCCAACAACAACGTATTTAAAAAACTCTAGGAAGTTATACTGCTCTGTTGAAAAGAGGAAGTGGTACCGTAAGACTTCAAAGATGCTCGGTTTGTACCATTATACAAAACCAAGAGGGATAGAAGTGACTGTGACAACTACAGAGATATCTCCCTGTTGAATGTCACTGGAAAAACTGTCACTCACATTATGCTCCCTAAGCTGCAATCTCTTTTGCTCAGGATGGTCTACCATTGATATATATTCAGTTAAGCAACTGTAAGAGAAATGTATAGAAAAATGAATATCACTGTACATAGCCTTAATTGATCTGATGAAGGCCTTTGATATGGTCAGACAGGGCCCAGGTCCTTTTTACGATCAGTAGGAATCTTGACCCTCAGACTGAACCTATTAACAGAACTGGAAAAGCAGCTAAGAATTTTGGGCTATTACAAAGATGTGCATGGAATAACAGCAAATTATCAATTAAGGTGAAGATGTGAATCTACAAGAATTATGTACTGTCATCCCTGCTTTATGCTTCAAAAAGGTGGACTGCATATGCTAGACACATCAAGAGGTTGAACAGCTTCTATATGAGATGCCTGTGTAAGGTCCTAAAAATAAACTGGAAAGACAAAATACCAGAGGTGCACAGGACTGACACCATCCAGAAGAAGTGGTTACAATGGTTTGGCCATACCAGGTACTACGGTGTGTGTATACATCAATGAAGAAAGCTGGGTGGAGCTTGTAGAATCACATAAGATATGGAGGGAACATCTGGCACAGCGTGAGGCACAACATGAAGCTGCTTTTGAACCTCTTCAAATATAATTGATGAATATAAATGTATAAATATATATTTATAAAAATAAATCCAATAAAAAATATAAATCCAACGTTATCATTACCAGCATTTGATTAACACAGAGCAGAAATGAGTGAATGGGGCATGCTTCCTGAGAGTGTTCCCAGGCTTGGTGCAAAGGCACTGTAGACAAACCCTGAAAGTATACATTAGAGGAAACCTCCAAACATGAAGATACATTGCATTCTGCAGTAATTGCTCTATGGAATTATCTACTCTTGTGGTTAACTGATAAATGACTACTGTTGACATATGTAAAATAAGGAGAGGTACAACAAAATAAATCAATCAGGTTACGATCTTTTGAATGCATTTCATAGTACAGGAACAGAGATACGTTAATTGAAAAAGTCAACATTTAAAACTAATAAGAGGAATAAACTTAGTTAACACATGGAACTCACTGCCTGAGGGTGTTATGAAGAACAGTCTGAATGTTTACCATAACTGCATATGAACTGATTTTACAGCTTTCCATTGATCACCTTCAGATAAAACATCAGCCAGTGAAAATCCATGACATTGGAATTGATTTTGCTTGATAGCCATAACTAGTTTAGCAAGTTAGTGGTAAGGATCGTGCCGTTGAATTATATTTCTCATCCCTGAAGGTGAAACTTTTCGTCCCTTAAGGTGCTTGCGGAAGTTACTTTTTTTGTGACTGGGCCTCTGAAAGCACTCTGAAAGCACTCTACAGGCATGACATAACACATGTGCAGGGCTGCAGAATACTTTTAAAATGGCCAATTGTGCGAAAAGCTATCCCTTGTCAAATCATGCCTTAGATTAAGGTGCTCTAAAGCAGAGTGCCTTAGGGAATTTGTATTCTCTCAAGAGTTAATTTTGCAGTCCTGCCCCTGGGGCTTTCAGCAAGGGAGGGAAAGGGATGGGAGTAGCTGTTGGCTATGCTTTGCCTGGCATGAGCTCAGGGGGTGGAATGGAGCCCCTTTGCCTCATGGCACCCCCCACCAGCAACCCCTACTGGGGGCATTGGGGGGAACTGGGCCGGACCCATTAGGCAAGCAGACTCTGTTGCATCCTGCCCCTCCACATCTCTGGCTGGGCCCCTTGAGAGCAGCAGCAGTAACAACTGGCTGCTTTGCCTGGCCTGAGCTGGAGGGGGAGTGGAATGGAGCCCCCTCACCATGCAGACCCAGTCTAGATCCCCCAAGTAGCCCAGCAGAGGTAGTCTAGGGGGACTGTGAGGAGAAGAGGCTCCATTCAATGCCCTGCCCCCCCTCCCCCAGCTCCTGATCAGGCCAGGCAAGGCCCAGCTGGCAGCTCTGTGCTGCTCTTCCCCTTTCCCCATCCTTTCCCCACTGACACCCCTGGAGCTGGAGGTGGGTGGGGCTGGGGAGAGGGGCAGTTCATCAGCCTCCTTGGAACACCCCTACCTCCTGGGCAGGGCTGGTGCAGGTAGTTTCATCTGTTGGGGCAGGGCTGGTGCAGGTGAACATCTACTGGGTTGGGTGGGGAGCGGGGGGGGTCCTGTAACTCATGGCACTTTATGTAAAGCACCATGAAATAAAGCAGGGCCCTGAACATCTGTAGGTACCCTTAGTGTCCTATGTCCTAAGACATTATGATTCTTTACATTTTGGGACTCAGAACCATTCTCTTAAAAAAAATTAAAATAACAGATGCTGTGAAGTAAGTGATGCTCGATTTAACAGAACAGCAGCAAATGTTGACAAAAAAATTCTGGTAACTTTTACTGCTTGCTCCTGCTATGATAGAGTCTGGGTCATTCTTCCCCTATTCCTTCATTTCTCTCTCTCTCTGGCTCTTTCTTTCTACTGAGAACTTCAGATTTAAAAAAAATTCCATCAAAAGTCTTTCCCTCTCTCAACTTCCCAATCCTCCAGTGTAGGTTTCTCAGAATGGGTCATTCTGCAAAGCAAGAAAGTGGACCACAGTGGTTTGCTTAACACCATTTAACAAACAGGGCATTCCCAGCTTTAAGAGGGCTTCCCTAGGAAGGTCTCATAAAGCTTAATTTAAAGAGAGCTACTAGCACAGATTTTATACTAAAGGAAGACTGAAGACGAGCACCATGGGGCAGAGTTTCTAGCAGCAGC
>NW_005842511.1:1056550-1064618 GCF_000455745.1 Alligator sinensis | reverse complement strand
AAAGAGTGAATTCTAGGAACGATGAAAAGGGACAAATGTTCTATACAGGAACATAGGTGAACAGACCTTCAAAACCTCTGGGATTCACTATCACAAGTAATTATAAACTACATGAAATAATGCCACTGACCTGCATATGATCAAATGATCTCAGTTCAGATATAACATGACCTCTACAAAGAGCTTATTCTTGTAGATTCATAGTTTGAACTTTTATCTTCTTTCTATGCTGAGTGTTAGGAACTGTAAAGTACATTCATTTTTATCAGTTATTAAAGTGAGTACAAATGCATTCAGTGTTTTACTGAATTTATAATATGCCTAAACTTTGTTTTATTAAAGAGCTATAATTGGTTAATTTAATTACTGTGATATTTAAAGCTGGCGTATCAATGCTTTCTCCCTTCATTAGAAAGTCTCTGAAAATGTTTTACATTCGGTAAAGTGTATTCTGATAGATTCCTTTTGACAACACTGAGTCAATATTTATCTTCATATTTATTAAAATGAGAAGTTAGAAGCTTTCTAAAAGCTCTCTCTTTTTTCCTCTCCTGAAACGGTGGAGATTCTTAAGCTCACAGTAATGAAAAGCTTATTCAGATTCAGCACCACAAGAAATCTCAAATTTCCAAATTATGCCTTAAATACACTATTGATACACTCAATTGAAGTGTGTTGTAACTTTACAGTAACTTAATATTAGGAGCATAACCAAAGCTGGAAAAAAACCCTTACTTTTGCACTATTCAAATTCTATCTTTGAGTGATAGAAGAAATAAAATGATCCTCCCTTCATTTCTGGATGAACACCCTATTACACAAATGGAGGAACTATACACCTCTTTTTGAACAAGGTGTGCAAATGTTTTGTTAAGAAATAATATGCTTTATGTCATATTGGAGTCATTGGGATTATATGCATGAATAAAAATCAATTATATAACATTGTCTTGTTTTAAAATGGAAAGTTTATATTCTTCAAGCGTACTTATCTTTCTTGTCCCCCTTTCCACATCTTCAGCAACTGGATGGATGGGCCAGCCATATGTTGGGCATTGTTTCCCTAATTTATCTCATGGAAATGACTCAAACAGTGAGTCATTCCATACATATATAATAGTTATGTTAATTTGAAGTTAGGCAGAAGGGAGTGCGGCACTCTTCAGATTAACTTGTGTAGAGAGGTATGAGATTTCACAGGCAACAGCATACTTCCTCAGATGCCATGAATAAACTTGCAGAGTGCAGGAGTTCTACATAGAAAGGAATAAGGTTATTTATATACAAAGTACAAGGAAAAGGGGATGACAGAGAAGACACTGCTGAGAAAGGTGAAGGTGAGCTAAAGAAATCAAAGGGGATAAACAAAGCAAGACCATAAAAGTAGCAAGACCTCTCCAAAAAAAATAAAATACCTGCACCAAAATGAACAGAGAGTTTCAAAGATAGAGAAGACAGGCACATCATTACATAACAGTTCTAATTATCTTTGACATGTTATTCTACCCTTTCACACTTTAAGAATGTCCTGATAACATCAGCATTATAAATGGGTGCTTGCTCAGTTGAATGCTGTTTCACATCTGCTTACATGACATAATTTGCAATAAATATTCCCTTTTTCAAACATGGTTAGTAGCTGTTTTGTTTCTTAGTATAATGAAAATAACCCTTATCACCACTTGCACTTTTAACCCAACAGTTAGAAGCAGCATCCCTTCTTTGGGAGGGGGAGTGGGCAGATGATGTGATAGAATCTGAATTTTCTTTCAGTGTGTTAAAGAGAAAAATAAGAAAAGTAACTCTGTTATTCAATCGTTGGGTCAGCATTGTTCTAGAGAATTGTATTCTCCAAAGTTGTCATGGAACATATTCATAGAAATATGATGTGCCCCTTGGTAGGCTGTGCTGTCATTCTTAACGACTAAGTAATGTGAAACTGCCTTGTGGTATCAAACTTCACCTAACCCAATACAATTTAGGATTTGTTTCTCATCTGTCAGGTATTAAGAGACTAGCATTAGAAACAGTGCAATTTAAAGATTAAAAACAAATAAAGCAAAGCTTGGTGGATATGTTGTTGATTGGAAAGTCTGGAGGGATGCAGGTATTAAAACCATTAGGGATGTGTTTCATGAGGGATCATACGAGTCCTTTCAAAACATCATGCAACAATGCTCTGGAAAGAAATTAAGTAAGATCAGTGAGAAAGGATAGCATTTGTTTCTCATCAATCTGACAGAGAAGGAGGATTAAAACTGTTACAGTTTAAAATTTTGCCCAGCTTTTAAAGCTCCAGACAGACTCTCTCATAAAGGATTACTACACTATGATAAGTGTTGGAGATGCCATTCAAAGCCAAATACCTGTCTAATCAGGGTACATATTGGGTCAAAGTCAAACCTGGTGTAAGGAGTTCAAATGGACTTTTGCTGTGATCTAGGTCGGACTACGCAGAGGGAAGCTTTGTTTAATCATGACTTTAGCATAAAATCTCCCTCAGGCAAGCAGAGAATTGATTTAGTTACTAATTCTTATGTTCTATTAGCTACTAACAAGAGTCCAATCAATATTTAGTTGCATTATATAATTAGGTTTAGATGACACTTCATTCAATATGTGTTTTGTATATGACCATTTCATAATTAAAATGTAAATTACTGACATTTACCTTACTCATAATATTTGTTTTCCCCATTTCTTCTGGATAGTCACATTTTTGCCAAAACAATTACCCTTATGATAATCAGCAATTTGCATAGGGTATAAAACTGGGATTATTGTGTATCTAAGTACATCTCAGAAATACCGTTATGGGAAAGTGTGGTTAAAGGGTCATATATAGATAATACATGTAAATGATAGTAACTCCAAATAATAAACATGTACAGTTTTGAAGCAGCAGACACTGAAATGCATGGCATGGTTTTACTCTACACAGCTTTGTACCATATACACCATGAGACTGAACCATGGAGTAATCATCAAGGCAGAAGAGTTTACTCAGGTCAATTGGCAGCAATGCCTCAAACTGCCCTGTGCACCTGGATGTGGAAGAATTAAATATATAGGCATCTGGCCTTGAAGAGAAACAGCTGAACCATACAAAACAGTTTTAAACAAATGGTATGGGAACTAGAGATGGAGACAGCCTGAAAAGCAAGTCAATTGGAAAACAAAATGCAGCCAGATCTAGGAAAATGGAGGGCTGGTTTTGGGGTCTTGGGAGGAGGAATACAAAAAAATAATCTGATACAGATTTAACTGAGCAGAGTTTTAACATGAGGCATTAGTTTCTTAAGGTTGTTTTTAACTAAACTTGACCGTTGGGTTGCAATTTTTTTTCCCAATACACCTTTAAATTTCTAATCAGCACATTTGTCCACAGCAGGATGTTAACATTGTGTAGAGATATACAATATGCTACCAAAGAGACATGCTCTCTCATAGTTTATTTATCTTCCTTAATCTAAAAAGCAAAACACGTGTTCTTTTCAGATACGTGCAAAATAATGATAGATTTAAAATGATATGTTCAGCAACTAAAGGCTAAAATGTGAAATCGTTATTTTCTGATAAACATTTTATATTTGAGACATTAGGAGGAAATCATCTAATTTACTGTTGGATTACAGTCCAAGGTCTTCCCAAACCTATTGGGCTAACGTAGTTAAGACATATGACTGCCTGTCCAAGCAGTCCCACCAAGGCCCACAAAGGGAGTGGGATTCCCCAGCCAAAAGAACAGTACTTATTTATGGCTATGTTGATTGGAACAGCCTTAGACTAGGCCTGGATAAAAGTCTCCGGCCTTTGGATCCAAAGCAAAGCACCTTAACATCTCTGCCACTCTTTGTTCTTGTATTGATAAACTTAATTGACTAAAAACATGGCTAGTGTAATACCTATCTAGATTGCTTAGAACTACAATTATTCTTCATATATATCTGGATGAAAACATCCATTGATTTAATCCTTAAGAGTGTTCTTTATATTCTTTTTTGTCCTTTTCATAGTAATAAAAATTGACAGAAATCAGGATATGTGGCTATAATTGGGCAATGTGCCTAATCTATCTATAAATATTGCTATAGCGGAGACCAGTTTGGTTGAACTCCAATAAATTCAGATGGGGCTTGTTTTGGAAATTGGGTGACTTAGCACAAAATGGTTGTTTCATAAAAATACTGTTAAAAAGAAGTCTCAAGAAGTATATTGTAGAAAAAAATCACATGTGCAGGTTCTGTATGCTGTAGCTGCATTTGTACAATTGCATTTGTACCGCTTTCCCCAGGGTTTATACATGGCCAAGGTGGGTATGCTAAAATATATATGTTATAAATGCTGTCTGGATATCTCTTCATTTTTAGGGGAAACCATTTTTGGAGAGAGCAGAAAAAGTCAGCTTTTGCATCTTCCCTTGCCATCGCTTTAACACCATCCTCCCAGACATGGTTTCTATCACTCCTGCTCTATCTCAAACTTACAACATATATACAAAAGTTTCACCGATTCTTTTTCATCTCTGCAGAAAGAGAAACATCTATTACTGCTGCAAAAAAGGAATGAAAGTATAATGCAAACATACTCCTGACAACAATTTCACTTACTGGGAGATACCTTTACACTCCCAGGCTTTGGAACTGTTTGTTCCCTGTTTGTAACAAATGGGACAAATTAAGATTGTTATTTATTGAACATAAAAACTGTCATTTACCTAGTCAGACCATAGGTCCATCTTGCCCAGTATCCTGTGTCACACAAGCACCTTTTATCTCATTTATCTACAGTAGGAATGATGGAAGCTAGGTAGGTTTTTACAGAACAGTACAATAAAAAATATACCAAGCATTTAAAGATAGCACTCAGTATTCCTAGATGTGTATAATGCCTAATTGGAAGCCGTGCAGCATGTGGAAGCCGTGTGCAAGTGAAACACTATCCTTGTTCCCAAAAAATTAGAGTTTTTTTTCTAAATTATAAATGGATGTAGTTTAATATGAACATACTTTAGTCACCTGTAAAGATGATTACTTCACAGCACTAATATTCAGAATCCACAGTCTCCCCAGCTGCATTTATCACACTTTATTTAAACCCTGTACCATTCTTGCTAAACATTTATTGACTGAAGGAGCTTGAAATTTATATGACCAATGATTTCTGTTATATGAGGTATATGATTTATGCATTTACAACGGACACAAATTGCTTCTTTAAGTGCTTAAATGGGATTTAGGTAGAGTTTAGGTGCTGATATTCCAAAAAAGTGATTCAAAGTGAACTTGTAACAGCTAGAAAACTTATTAGGTGTCTTAATTTACTAGGCACATCCATTTTGTACTGAAAATTACCTAGGCATCTGTATTAGGGCTTCAATGCATGCGCAGAAACAATTCATTTGAAACATTTATGTCCACCATGGACTTAATTCTGAAACTCAGTTGTGATTCAGATTGTTTGTGGGAGGCACCTGAACTCTGTCAAAGACCCTAGAGAAGCCTTCACTTGCAGGCAAAAGAAAACACTCCTCATACAAATATGGAAACCTAACTTTCATCAACAAAAGTGAATTCAGATAGAAAATAATGAAACATGCAGGAAGAATTCAAAGTCCTTGCGCAGTCAGGGAACTATGACATGATTGGAATAACAGAGACTTGGTGGGATAGCTTGCATGACTGGAGCACTGTCATGAATGGGTTTAAACTGCTCAGGAAAGAAAGCCAGGGGAGAAGAGGAGGAGGAATTACACTTTATGTAAAAGAGCCATATGATTGCTCAGCGCTCCAATATGAAACTTGAGACAGGCCTCTTAAAAGTCTCTGGGTTAGGGTCAGAGAGGAGAACAGCAAGGGTGATGTCATGGTAGAGGTCCGCTGTAGACCAACAGACAAAGAGAATGAAGTAGATGAGGCAACGAGCATAAGTTCAGATAACTAACAGAAGTTTCCAGATCACAGGCCCTGGATCTCATGGGGCACTTCAATCACCCTGACATCTGCTGGGAGAGTAATACAGCAGTGCACAGGCAATCCAGGAAATTTTTGGAGGGTGTTGGGAACAATATCTCAGTTCAAGTGTTGGAGCGGCCAACTAGGGGCTATGTTCTTCGTGACCTGCTGCTCACAAACAGGGAAGAAACAGTGGGGAATAAAGTAGTGGATGGCAACTTAGGCAGCAGCGACCATGAGTTGATTGAGTTCAGGATTCTGAGAAAAGGAAGAAAGGAGAGCAGCAGAGTAAGGATCAGGGACTACAGAAAAGCAGACTTTGACTTACTGAGGGAACTCATGGGCACAATCCTCTGGGATGCTAGATTGAAAGGGGAAAGGAGTCCAGGACAGCTGGTTATATTTTAAAGAAATATTATGGCGGATACAGGAACAAATCATCCCAATGTGCAGGAAGAACAGTAAATACGGGAGGTGACCAGCTTGGCTTAGCAGAGAATGCTTTGGTGAACTTAAATACAAAAAGGAAGCTTACAAAAAGTGCAAACTTGGACAGATGACTAGGGAGGAGCATAACAGTCTTGCTCAGGCATGCAGGGATGAAGTCAGGAAGGCCAAAGTGCAATTGGAGTTGCAGCTAGCAGGGGACATGAAGGGTTACAAGAAAGGTTTCTATAAGAATGTCAGAAACAAGAGGACAATCAGAAAAGTTGTGGGTCCTTTACCTAATGTAGCTCCCAGACTACTTTACCTAGCAGCACAGTTTGGGGATGAGATGAGCATCTAACAGTGGCAAAAGAACAGGTTAGGGGCTATTTAGAAAAGCTGGACATGTATAAGTCCGTGGGACCAGACGCAATGCACCTGAGGATGCTGAGGGACTTAGCTGAAGTAATTGCAGAGCCACTGGCCATCATCTTTGAAAACTCATGGTGATAAGGAGACAATGGGAAATGGGCAAATATAGTGCCCATCTTTAAGAAAGAAGGAGGATCCAGGGAAGTACAGGCCAGTCAGCCTCATCTCAGTCCCCAAAATGATCATGAAGAAGGTCCTCAGCGAATCCATTTGTAAGTATTTGGAGGACAAGAAGGTGATTAGGAACAGTCAACATGAATTCACCAAGGGCAAGTCATGTCTGACCAACCTGATTGCCTTCTATGATGTGATAATTGGCTCTGTGGATGCGGGAAAAGCAATGAACATAATGTACCTTGACTTCAGCAAGGCTTTTGATACTGTCTGTCACAGCATTCTTGCAAGCAAGCTGAGGAAGTATGCATTGGGGGAACAGATTTTAAGGTGAATAGAAAACTGGCTGCAGCATTGGGCTCAGAGGGTAGTAGTCAATGGCCCGATGCCTAGTTGGCACCTCGATTTAAGTGGAGTGCCCCGGGGGTTGGTCCTGGGGCAAGAATTGTTCAATATCTTTATCAACTGTCTGAAAGATGGGATGGCATGTACCCTCATCAGGTTTGCAGATGACACCAAGCTGAGGGGACTAGTAGATATGCTGGAGAGTAGGGCTAGGATTCAAAGAGACCTAGAGAAATTGGAGAATTGGACCAAGAGAAATCTCATGAAGTTCAATAAATAGAAGTGCAAAGTCCTAAATTTACGATGAAACAATCCTATGTACTGCTACAGGCTGGGTACCGACTGGCTAAACAGCAACTTTGTAGAAAAAATCCCCAGGAATTATAGTGGACAATACGCTGAATATAAGCCAACAGTGTTTCCATGTTGTGAAAAAGGCTAACAGCATACCGGGCTGCATTGGTAGGAGCATTGCCAGCAGATTAAGGGAAGTGATTATTCAGCACTGGTGAGGCCACAGCTGGAGTACTGTGTCTAGTTTTGGGCCCCCTGTTACAGAAAGAATGTAACATGGACAAATTGGAGAGAGTCCAGTGGTGGACAACAAAATTGGTTAGGGGGCTGGAGCCTGTGACTTGTGAGGAGAGGCTGAGGGTACTGGGTTTATTGGGTGCCTATACATGTGCAGTGAGGCTGCTCTGATGTGCTACAATTACAGTGTATCAGACCACTCGATTAATCAAGTCTCCAGGAGCGTGTTAATTATTTTCTCCAGCAGACTCCAGCAGCACATGTAT
>NW_005842511.1:1033980-1056519 GCF_000455745.1 Alligator sinensis | reverse complement strand
CCTGCACTGAAAAATGGTGGTGGGGGTTCTTTAACTAAAGCTTGTTTGATGAGCTTAATTAAAGCACCCCCAACACTGTTCTTCAGGGCAGGGAGGTTGATATACATGGTTCTCTGGGTGCTTTGGTCCTATGACTTCCACACCCCTCTCCACTTGCCTAGCTTCAGTAGAAGGTGTCCACTCTGCACTCACCTAGCCTATTTTGTAGCCTGGTAGCTAGTCCAGGCTGCCAACTGGAAGATAAAATTTCTTCAGGTGAATAAGACACTAAACTGAAGTCTCCCACTACTATCCATTAGACAAAAGTATCAGTACTGCTACTTTCAAGTTGTACCTACCTTCAGAAACCTTTTAGACAGCTATGTTCAGAAATTACTCTAGATAAGATAAATCAAACATGGTGAGTGACAACCCTGGCCTAAACATTACTTATTGGCTACCTCTTGGTCCCTGCAGCTGGGTCCTCTCAAATTGAATCACCTTCTGTACAAGGAGTCTATATCCTTAGGCTTCACAATGTTAATAGTGAACCACTTTGAATGCTACCCATATTACACAAGCATGCTTACTCATTTACACCATTAATGAATATAAAACATGTTATTATGTGCAACTAAGATGAGGGACTATATTCCATACAACAAAAAATGAAGCAGAAAATTGACTATGTAGAAACTGCTTCCCTCTCCTATTTTAAATTATGTGTTCTTTTTAAGTCATTTGTACTTCTTGAACTGTAAATGGTAAAAACAATGAATATTTAGGTTTTAAGGAAAAGGCAGTAAAAACTTTATCAAGTGTTATAATTTGAATAAGATCATTACTCAAGGTAAGCTCATCTAGAAGCAATGAAAAGAAAGAAGCAATAACCAATCCAAAGTAAATGCCTCTCCACCTTCCTTCCACACACAAATTTCAAATCATCCTACATTTTCCATTTACCCAATCCATTTAAATTCTATTGCACCATGAGGGTTCACTCTATTCCACAGCCAGAAGACCCGTAATAGGCTACTTACTGCACATAGAAACAGAGAGCTTAGACTACCAAACTAATAAGTCTGCCTTCATGTAGAATTATCATGGCTTCTAATTCTCAGTGAAAAGTATCACTCCCAGTTTTTAATGTGGGTGATATCAGGACAACCTCCCACCCTACAATAACTCCATTTTCCACAGAAAGAAATAACACCCCATTTTATGGTTAGTACCTCAATAAGAAATATTTAACACCAGAAATCACAGCATCACCTAGGTTGTGTGGTTCAAATTTCAAATTGATCCATATTTCCAACACAAGTATTATACCCCTCCCCCCCAAAAAAGACAAAACCAAAAACATTTATCACTTAATTATGCAGGGAGAACTTCATGAAGGGCAATTTAGTGGAAATATCTCTTTTCTGCAGTGAAAATGCATTACGTATTAATAGCAATCACTGGAATTCACACTGGAAATGCACTGTACAACAGCTCCTTTAATCTTGCAGTTTCTTTCATGTGCCCCACCTCTGCTGATTGACAGAGGGCCCCACCACTCACCGCAATCATCCAGGATGCAAAAATTGTGGTTTTAAGGGATGCAAACATTGTGGTTTTAAAGATGCCACTTTTTTTGCCTCTTGCTTCTGATTGACAGAGGGGCCCCAGAAGCCTTGCCACTTGGTGCTGACTGGTCACGAGGCAAAACTTCCAGCAGAAGACACACTTGCAGCACAAATGTCAGTGGTGTCTACTTATTAAAAGCTAGCAAATGAGTGAGAATGCATGGCCCAGGTCTCCTAAATAGACTTACAGTCCATGCAATATAGAGAAGACAAGATGAGAAATAGGAAGATATTTTTCTTTCTTAATCTTCATCCCTTAATACCTTATAAAATAGCTGATGGCGTGAAGGTGGCTGACTGGGGGTTAGTATAGACACTGGGAATAGAGAAGTCAAATCTCTAAAGGTATAAGGAGATGTTGCTAAATTAAGTGGATCAGCTGTGCTAGAACATGCCCTGGCACAACTGATCTGCTTCATTGGGCAAAAGACATGTTCCCCAATCTCCTTTCTTTTGATCCTGGGGGAAAACAGGTGACTTATTCCCTGTTTGTAGAAATGCCTCTTAGGAATAGCTGAAGTGCTTCTTGGGTGTCAGGTGACTGACAGTCCCAAACCTGGGACTGCACTGAGTGTGAATGTGTTCCCAGGGAATCTCCAATGAGGGAATCCAGGCAGGCACTCCCAGGACATTAGGGGCTAAATCCTGTACACCCTGGGGCATTCAGGATAGGGTTACTGGTACCCCAGGAATGCTGGCTCAGAGCTTCTGAAAAATGCAGCCAGCTCCATGTTGCCTGTGCTCTTCTGTCTTCAAGCAAACAGATATTGGCCACTAAAATCATACCACTTACATTACAGACACAAATTTTAGATATCTGTGGTGCAATGATGGGCATTGGCATCTGTTTGCTTGGCCTTTGGGCCACCATTAAACGGTTTATGGCACCACAAAGGCAACCTTTGTTTATACCATGAGAGAGATTTGAATGAGGAGAAAGTGGAAACCTGGCACATCATGATTGGCAATTTGTATGCATGTGTTGGGATCACCATGGTAGAAAATGGATTCAAAATAAATATGCCTTGAGCTTCATTTAGTACTCTTTTACACAAGTGAAGATTTATATCATTATTACTCTACTTTTTAACACATCATGGCTGATGCAATCTCCCATAGTGATCTTCTAACATGGGGGGGGGGGGGGGGGGGGAGGTTCATGCACCTGCAAGGCTAGGAGATTATGGCAGCTGTGATCTTTCAGTTTGAGGGGTGTGGGGAGCCCCCAGAGATGGAAGACCACAGGAGCTGAGATCTCCCAGCCCCAAGGGCTTCACACACCCTCAGAACTGGGACATCACAGCTCTGCCCAAAGGCTGCTGTGACCTAGCTGGGTCCTGGCACCCAGAGGCACACTGCTAGGACCTAGTGTCTGCAACTGTGGAAACTGCTGGACCCAAGAGTCCCCTTAGTTGCAGGACTCCCAACCCAGGCTGGGCATGCTGCATCCCTGCAGTTGGGAGCCTAGTAAGGTGACTTGGCTTTCAGCTGCAGGGCAGGCCCCGATACATGGACAAATTAAAGCTCGATAGCAACCAGCTGTAAAGTTAATACACATTTTCAAGGCCTAACTTTATTGCTGGTTGGAGATTTTTATGTCATGATAAGTATTTTGCATGTGTAGCTGGTCTCAACATAACTGTGCAATTGAACAGTAAATTGCACGATACCTGTAATGTGTCGAGAGGCCCATAGAAGGGAAAGTTCCTTGACAATCATGTCATCTGTCTGGATCTTTCTTTGCATTTAGCATATTTTCAGTGAGTAAAGATAGTAAAGTTTACGTTTAGGGTAAAAGGACATCAGCACATTAAAACAAAATTAGAAAAGAGCACTTAACTTGTAAAGTGGCCGTAAGTCATTTAAATGAGGTAAAGCTATTTAATTAACTGGACCCATTTTCTGGTACTGCATCTGTTTAACAACACTCTCATTTCAGTAACTTTAGTCCTTGTAGAACAGAGCTAATTTAAGGAACACAAAAAGTAGAAAACAGCAGGATCACATACTGGTATATACGCTTGCTGTGAAAGAGCTGTATTTGGCAATGCTGATTCCTTAATGGTTCACTTACTTCAGCTATTTATTCTCAGCTCCAAATAATATTCCAGATTGCAGTGGCTTGGCTATTCCCACAATAATCCTTTCCATTTCCTTTTATAAAATGTTAATGCACAACAGGGATCTTAAAGTTTCCTAGCAAATGACATTACCAAACCTTATTATATTATCCTGAGATCATTGACCTAAATGTAATAATTGGCAGCTGAACTTGCAACCTATATTTAAAATTCAAACACTGTCTTGTGGACAGATGATTTTTAATATACAGAACAAGCACTTTTAACACCTTTCTGAATCAAGTTCTTATTTATCCTTACCTACATATATATCAATTCCCAATAACTGAAGTGTCATTTAGTATTTTTTATTAATGCATTGCTTTTGACTTGTTCAATTAGTCTGAAAGCAATTTTGTTTTGGAATTATTTATTTTTATTTTTATTGCCTTGCTCTCATCACTGAAAAATGGCCATATCAGTGTATTAGGTATGAAGCCTTCCTTGTAGTTCGAGGAGTAGTAGTATTCTGTATATTCAAATCCCATTTTATAATAAGGATTATAGGAAAATCAGGCTGTCAAACAATGGATATGTTTTATCGACATATTTATACATTTCATCACATCAAGTGCTAACGTTCTCACATAATATTTAATTGTTAGAAATCATGTTTTGTCTTAACTCTTCTTCTCTTTCAAGTAAACCACAACCTGATAATCTTAAGACTTGTTCCTATATACAGACATCAGAGATGCATTCTGTCATTCAGAACCATTGACTGGCATTCAGGAGCAGAGCTGGCTCATTATAGCTTAATGAACTAGGCTTAAAACCTGTCTTTCACAATGAAGCTGAGGGATTTGAGCTATATCTGTCAGTCACCAGAGGTCAACAGCATTGTTGAAGTCCTTTCACCTAATTACTTTTGCAAACACTGAAGTCCATGTATTTATTCCTTTTCACTTTATTCAGAGTGGGCCAGAGTCAAGTTCCAGTCTTCCCACAAGCCCTCCTTTCTCAAAGAGCCATTAGCACACTTCTCATGTGGCCAAAGCACAAACTAAACTGCTGAGTTTTTTCCACAAAAAGGATAAGTATAGTCTAATTCTTTGTGTGCAAAGATACAAGCGTGGGTTTGGACAGGGAAAAGAGGTTGGAAGGCTAAATTTTATCTTTGTAATCTTGGTCAAAGCACTTTCCCTTTACTCTCAATATGCCAGTAAAGCAAGTTGGACAAGAAGAAAAGAATTCCCTTTTTTTGGCAATGGCGCACAAGGATTCCAATGCCTGCTTGCTTCAATGTGACACCTGTCGATTTAATTTTCTCCTAGCGTTATAATTCATTATCAGATTCTGTTCTTTAAGACTCTGCAACCAAGTAACATGTTCTAACTGCAGATTTCAGAACACAATTTGAAATCTGCATATAAAATACAGTGCACAATATTAATCAAAGTACATTTACTACAGTGAAGTGAAAATTTTTTCTGTTTTTTTAAGATGACAACCAAGTGACTAAAACCAAGACAGACAGAACATCCTTGGATTGCTTTTGGCAAACTTCAGTACTTGAGATTGTCTTGATTATTTTGGAGTAGATAATTTGTTAAAGCTGGAATGTACTTCATAAAAAAGCTAAAGTAAAAAAAAAGAGAGAAGCCCAATCAGAACTGAGGAGCATATTTCTTTGAACCCAAAATGATTTTATCACACACCTGTGCTTTTGTAAGCAGTGTCAGCAAAACAAACTTCTATAATATAAGATTTTCTTACAAATACTTTCTTTTAAATCTACAAACATTTTAACCCTCCTTCACCCATGCAGTGGTACCATGCATAAGCAAATATCCAAAAATGGCAATTGTTTATTTATTTAGCAAATTCAAATCCGTGGAGCCAAGCGATAGCCTCCTCGTTAAATGAGTTCAAAGTTATTGATCCACCTCTTAGTTTGTAGAGGGGACACCCCTCAATAATGTGCGACATTAAGAATGGCAATGTAATCGTCTAATGGTAGGCACAACAACAACAACCGACATTCCAACTTCTGCTGGCTTTTGCAAATATAAAGATTGGTATTATGGAGCACCTTTTCTCTAAAGATATCAATGATCTGAGAAGTTTAAACTTATTTTTATGAGTGTGGTCACAATAAAAAAGATGAAGAAAAATTTCACTGACTTCAGTGGTCTTCAGCTAGGGCTGTAGGCAAATTGCCTAAGATCACACAAGAGTTTGTGATAGTCAGAACATAACACAGTTATCCTGTCTTGCACCTTAATACATATGAAAGGTTTTATTTAGTTAGCTGTCTGTGTGCTAACAGACTTGGTATGAAACTCAGCAGCTGTGGAACCCAATCAGTACAGGAATGTCCCATGACATCAAGAGTACCTGCAATGCTACCCTGTCCCCTTGTCATATCAATTCTTCACATAACCAGTATGTTGTGACCAGATTCTGTTCCATCTATTAGGCACCTACAAGGACTTAAGTGTGATCCTATTCTACCTTGCTCAGATCTCTGAAAAAAGACATTAATGTGCCTACTTTTGTAACACCTCTTCTTGTTAGCTTTGAAGCAGTGAGTAGGAAAAGACCTGTTTCTATGGTAATATTTTTCTAGGGACTCAAGCAGAGTAAAACAGGTTCATACTTAGGTGCCTAATAGCACCTAAGTCCACTCAGACCCCTCATAGTAAAGTTGATGGAAGACAAATATTTAAAGAGTCGGAGCCAAATTCTTTTGTAGAAGTGATGAAAAGAGAACAATTACTGTGGTCCCAGATTGAAAATGTCCCTTTTATTCTATTTAGTTGCTAGGAAGGTCCAGAGGAGCAGAGGAACATGAGAGTAGGAAAGGATGTTATTTTTTAGAGCAATGAGGAACAGTTGCTAAGGGCAAAAGAAATTTTTGTTCTATAGGGACCCATAAATATATGACAAGACTGCAAGACCTAATTAAATATTTGGTTTATTAACTTTTTCTTATGTTTGTGAGAAATGCTATGTTTTTACTTACCCCTGATCACCATGTTCATTGATACAAGAACAAGTTGTCTCTCTATTTTCTGACTTTTAGGCCCCTGACACAGGTTACATCTATTGTGCAATTACCTGGTTAATTGAACAATACATTTAGACATTATAAGTGGCAAATGAGCCATGAAAATAGCCAACAAGCTGTAAATATGTTACTTGAAAAAATGTAGAACATTTTTATATTTGGTATCTATCAAGCTTTAATTTGTAGAGCCAATTATAGTGCAGGTATAGTTCAGGCCCTCTTCTTTGCCCTCTTTACTTTTATGCTTATCTACACTGAACTACATCTGCCATTTAGTTGTCCATTCACACAACTGTGCCAGATCCTTCTGTAGTTCTTCACAGTCTGCATTGGTCTTTATATCTTTGAATAATTTTGTATCATGCACAAACTGAGTGACCTCACTACTTGGCACCCTTTCTGGATCATTTATGAATATGCTAAACACCACTAGTCCCAAAAGAGATCCTTGTAGGACCCAGTGGTTTACTTTTTTCCTTCCTAAAAATGAACTAGTTATACTCACTCTTCTCTTTTTATCTTAGAGCCAATTTCTAATTCACAAGTGGACATTCTTTGTAATCCCATAACCACCTAACTTGGTTAAGAGTCTCTGATGGGGGACCTTGTCAAAGGTTTTTTGGAAGTCCAAATATACAATGTCAATTGAATCACCCTTATCCACCTGTTTATTGACACCATTAAAGAACTGTAGTAGGTTGATGAGACATGATTTTCCTTTGACAAAGTCATGTCGATTCCTCCCCGGCAAATCATATTCATCCATGGCAAACCCTGCTCCCAAAAGGAGTACTTCCAAAGGGAAGCGGGGTGGGGGAATGACAGACGGGGACTTCTGGTGGTAAAGGTCAGGGTTTACCACTGGGACATTCAGCCCACTAGGCTTTGAGATAGAAATATGCCCCACTATTCTGCTCTTGGCAACTACAAGAAAGATCTCAAGTCTCTCTTCCTTACATTTTCTACAAAACAATAATTTTAATCTAACATAACTGTTTCTGGTCCTTCAGGTATAAGATATATGCTTTTTTGTTTCATTTTTCTGAAGTGATGTGGCCACATATATAAATGTTGTTGTATATGTATTTAGATATTTGTATTTTCATGTTCTTTCATTATATCACTCAAATTCTCTAGTGTCTAACAAAAATTAAGCACATTAGTGACAATCAAAATATCAGCATCAAGGATGGATAATTTAATGTTTATGAATATATGATTTAGCTGTGCAGAATGCCAACACACATTTTGGTTGGATGATGAACCTACCCATATGGCATAATGAGCTTCTCTAAAATATTGCAAGTGCCACCTTTTTTTCTAAACAAAGTTTCTTGAGATATTGGTGTCACATGAGAAAATAATGTGTGGCTTTAATATTTTGAAGAAAGAAATGTGTGATGTATTGCTGATGAAAAAAAAAAGGCTAATGACCTCTGAAGTATTTTAATAAGGTATTTATTCCTGAAACATTTTTCATTTTTGGCTGTGTGTATATCACATAACCAAACATCTCAAATTATGATCACAGGAGCATGTGTGTGGGTTTCTGTGAGAGTAAAAAGCTTATCTAAACAGTTTCAAATATAACTTTATCCCAATATTTTATTCAGGTTCATGTCCAGAAAGAAAGCAACATGTTTGAATAAAAAGTTTTATAATTGTGAAACATCACTTCTTCAAAAGTTAAAACGTTTATATAAAATGCAAAATAAATAAATAAATAAAGTCAATGGAAACTAGAAAGCTGTAATTGACTTTATCCATATAAGAGTTATAATATATTTAATATATCTGCAAGCTTGACAGACCCTAAAAATGTTTTATGGTACCAAAATACCCCACTTTGGTGGTGTGGACACTGGAGTGAACAGCTGGAAGCCTTGAAGTTGAGAGTGCAAAGCCATAGCAGAAGTGCTCATGGGGCCATGTCAAAGTCCAACAAATCTGTGAACTCTACTAAATACCTTGTCACATGGGAAAGGAAAGGACGACAAAAATTAAATCCTGAACTAGATTACACTTCCCTGCATCATCACCAAAAGGAGTATCCAAGAATGAAGTTTGAGATGCAATAATAATATATCAGTTAACTGTCTCTGTGTTGATGGACTGTTTAATCAAAACAGCAAACATGATCCATATTCTGGCTTTCACACAGTGATGGGAATGTGGAAACAGGAAGACATAGACACCATAACATGGGTAAATATGGATCCTATGAGTTTATTAATAACTATTGCCTTATTAGATTAAACCATATCAAACTTCCAAACAGGGTTGTTCTAGTGTAAATATAAAATAGCACCAATGACTATTGATATACTATAAGTTTGAGGTTAGTGTGAATACTGTCATGCCTGTGAAAAGACTGACTGGAAGCTAGAACCCTCTTTATCAAAAAATGGAGTAGAAGTGAAAAAAGAGGAATCATAGGTTCTGATATGCATACAGTCATGCCCCTCCCCTCTGAGGTTGATCAGACAAATGTTCAAGCTATCCACCGGATTTTAAGGCACTCAGAGAGATCCCTCCAAACCACCAAGCTTATTGGAACCCTCCACAAGTAACCATCATTGTAAACTGCCCCCTTCCACAAAACAGGTTTCCTGAGTGCCCAGTGAGAAGTGGGGTAGTGGAACCCCTGAAAAAGAGTGAAGAAAAAACATGTAGCAGTTTCCAATTTCAATTAAAAAAAACAAAAAAACACCTCTGTAATGAAACTGGCATCACAGAAGACCTGGCAACTGCATCAAGAGTGGAATGTATATGGAGAACCCCCTCTCCCCATTCTCACTGTACTCATCCCAGTAGACACATCTTTATATGCAATTAATGCAATGCAATAAACTCAAGCACAGTTTGCACTGGAGTTTATTGCTCCCAGGCACTGCATTTGCAGATGCACCTGGGACTGCAGCACATTGAGCTGGGTCAAAGCTGCCCTGGCTGGCAAGAAGCCCCAGGTGTCAGTCTGCCAAACCAGGACTGCTCTGACCCAGCTCAATGTGCTGCAGAAGGGCTGGCTGGGATATGAGGGTGCTTCAGTATGGAACTAGGTGGCATGCAGCCCATGCACTGAAGTACCCTTGTGCTCCAGCCAGCCCCATCTGTTGCAGTAGTATTAATAATTCTATCATAGGATAATATTTGTGTCTGGCAGTACTATCCTACAGCAGAAATAATTAGTTTACTCCATCCTAACAGCACCACATGTGTAGACAGTGATGTTTTACTGAGGAGCTAATTAGTCATCTCCCCAGTAAATGTCTCATGTAGATGCACCCAATATGATCATTACTGCTTATTGGCCAAAAGGCTTATTGGCCTATTCCTTTTAATCACTCTTTGCCACAGCTGAGTGGCAAGCTGAAATTCCCATCTCTTGTGCTATTGTAGTATACCTTCTTCCTACCTATCCCAATAGTCTATAGAGGAATCATGTGCATTTCATGCAGGTGGTCTACATGTGGTACTGTATCACCAACAGGACAAGACCCCCAAGCTTTGAATAGGTTAGTGCTTCCCCCCTGCATTGAAAGACTCCATGGCTGTATGGTAAATTATATCAAAAGAGCAGCCCTAGGTCACAGAGAATATGCCATGGTCTTTACTAGCATCAGTTAGATTATTTCTCCCTTGCCCCCAGGAAAGTCTTCTCTCTCTCCCTCTCTCTCTCTCATACATGATAACCTTGACATTGTTAGGTCCCTATAATCATAAAAAGGGGCCAGTAGCCACAGGCTGCACAGGATCCAAAGGCCAGCTATGTGTGTAAATACAATACTTATGTTCAGAATATCAATGAATTTGTACTGCATATGCGTGAACAAGTTGATATATTAGAACGATGCAGAAGGAGGTGTAGAGAGAAACACAAAGACAAACTGCTTCAAGGCTATGCCAATTTGAGAAGATTTAGATGAGTCCTCAATCATTTCTTTTTATAAAGGCATCTGTGAATTTCCAGCCCTCCTACATATCCATGATAATCTTCATATTCTGCTCCCTTAGGACAGTTAAGTCATCTTTTTTCTGCCTTTAGCAGGCTTCTCTGCTCTGCTGGGAGAGAAACTATTCCAAGTTGCTGATCATTTTGATCTTTAGGAGAATTAATCAGTAGTCTAACAGAAATTAGATGACTATTGATGAGCATAGCATGGAAAAGATGCAGTGTTTTTATTGAAAATGAAATCCCCTCCTCTCAGGGGATATGCCATCATTTAAGTATTCTTTCCAGTAGCTTGTGCTACTCTAGAATGTAATATAATCTTTAGGCTGGTTATTAGCAAAACATTGTTGGAAATGAGCTACATCAGTGAAACCTGTTCATATTTAGAAAGGATATCCTAAGTATCTACCCTTAACCTCTCTATTTATAGATCATTTTGATGTAAAATTAGCTTCTTCTGATCATTTATAATATCCTCATTATTTTTTTTCCCCAGTGCATTTAGCTTAAATGCAACTGTTCTTCGTATATGTTTAAGAACCCCTTTACTTTTATAAGTTAAGAGTAAGGGTGGGGCAGGCAGCATTGCATAAGAGAGCATTGTCTAGAGATACTTAGTGCTAGTTCAACAGAACCAGTCCATGCACAGTGCTACCCTAATGTGATTATACTGTCCGAATATTTTGACAGACACCTTCCTTGCACTATATACTGAACTTAAAGTGGCTCCCTGTACAAGCTTTCCTATTTCTGTGTGGGAGATGGAGTCACTTCACTTCCATGACGGTGTCTTTCCCTGCACCACTTTTTGGAAGGGACCCTAAACATCCAGGAAGATGTGGAATGGAAGGGATTGGAAAAAACACTCTGATTCCTTCCAGTGGTCCTGGTGGGGAATGAGGTTATATTACCATTATGTGCCTCTACCATTTCACAAAAAGATCCAGCTGTGAAGAAATATCCTCCAAGGTAACTGCTGCCAGGAAATTTTCATTGGCTTTACAGAAGCTATGTTACCCAGAATATAGGCAGAACTGTAGTGGCTAAGAGAACAGAGCTGTTGCTGCAACATAAAAATTGGTATTGATATATTTGGCCCTTTAGGTGACCTATTGGTTAGGAATAACGCATCCCTGCTAAAATGATTGAGAAGAAAACTCTGGGAGGAAAAACAAAACAAAACAAAAAATATTTTGGTGCATTCCCTTATCCTTTGACCTCTTTTATTTGGGTTTATTTCGAGGAATGGATTAATTTGTCATTAAACCAATGCCAAATCCTACTGCCATTACTCCAAATATCAAACTAACTCAGCTGGAGCTTTTAATGTAAAAGCTGAGTAAGCATGCCTGAAATTGTGTCCTGTAAAATAAGTCTTTCCTTACCATATTTCAGTATAAAAAAGAAATGAAAAATAGCATTTCAAGTCAAACCAGCAACAGTAAGAAAATTCATAAAAGTATGCCATTTTTTTCCTTACCTCACCCTATTAGACAATTACTTGACTGGGATGACTTAGGGACAATTCTGTTTTGAGCAGGGGGCTGGACTAGATGACATTGTGAGGTCCCTTCCAGCCCTACTTTTTATGATCCTATTTTGCCTGTGTATTTTACAAGAAGCGATAAAATCATGAATTCTTCTGAAGTGTCAATATCACCTAACAAACAGAGGTAAACAGAGAAGGTAGAGGTAATTTTCACTTAGAGGAAAAGTCACAACTATCTAGATAATATCTAAATAAAACTATTAAGGACTTTCAGTGCTGGTAAAGATAGACATGTTTATAGTGTTAATAAGCAGCAGTGATATAGATACTTGTTTTATGTTATGTGTTTTACTTTGTTAAAACTGCTGAAATACATATATAGAAAAGATAACAAATAGTATTGCATAGTACAAATCTCTTAGAGATACCATTAGCAACTTCCCTCATCTGCCTGCACATCTTGTGTTTTGAAATCTTACTAGGAGGAAAATTCAGGTAATGTGTCAACCAATCCAGGAATGTAACAACTCTTAAAGGTTTGGGGGGTTTTTTTTGGTTTTTTGTTTGGTGTGGGGGGGAGAGGGGAAGGAGAGGGAGGCTTTGGGTTTTTTTGTTTTGTTTTGTTTTGTTTTGTTTTTTTGATTGGGAGGGTTTTTTTAAATATGAAAAAGTTTTTTGAGGGAAAAATCAGTCCCCAGAGCTAAGTTACATACATTTTAGGATTATTTGTTAATGTTTTCATTTTGTGAAGGAAAAGGGTTTCGCTTTAAATGAGGCTTAACCAGTTATATGGCAAAGCATGTGAGACAGTGAGCTGTGACAGAACAAATAACTTAGGGCTAGATCCAATAGAGGAGTTACGTGCCTAGAAGTTTGCCACTGCCACGCCAAACTTTTTATGAACCTGGGCCCCAAAATGGAGTCCAAAACTCAGAGTTAGTTGCCTGGGCTCCCTATTTTGTGCTTGGGGAGAGTTAGGGTGTATGCATGTGCACACATGTACTAGTTACTGCATACCTACAAAGATGCGGCAAAGTATAATGCATTAGTAGCTTTGCAGTAACTGCCCCTATTGATATTCTTACAACACAGTCAATGGAAACTAAACCATGGTGGTTTAGCCCTCAGTAAAGAAGTAGGTATACTCTCGCAGCTGAATTTTCACCTCCTGCAGGTTAGAAGCATGACCACAGGTAGTTATCACAAAATAGACAATGCATGATTAATAGCAGTGCCCTGATTTGTGTGACCCTGCCTTCACACCTTTCAAAGGAGTGATTCAAAAAGTATGCATGCTGGGTAGGGTGGTCACAGAGAGTCAGTAAAATACTAAGAAGTGAGGTGTTTCATTCCCAATCCCATCCTCTCCAGAGCCTACACTCTATGCAAGCGCCTCCATATACTTGGCTTCCAGACCCCCAAATCCAACCCTGCTGGAAGGTGCCCACAAATATGATATGTTTCAAATAACTGTACAGGGGTTTCTTTTTCTTTACAATTTAGCCAGAGGAGAAAGAGGTGGCAATAGTTCCTACACACACAGTTTTGATGACTTGTTCAAATTACTTATTAAACTTCCTTCTGTTTAAATGATGGAAAAATGATGTTTGAGCTCTTATTCCACAGTACAGTGTAACATTGTCTGAGATGTGTTAACAAACAACCCCCCCACTTTATTAACTAGCAGAGACGTAGTATATCACAAACACACAAATGATTCTCTGTGCTTTTAAAAAGTTGCCTTTATTGCTATTGATTCCAAAAGTTTTGACATATATACAGGCATAACAAATAACTATGGATAGAATCATTTCACCCATACTTTATTTATTATTTATATATAGTAGTAACCTTGTTGCAAAATTAAATTACTTATTCCTTTGTGTTCTGCCCCAAATCCTATGATTTAGTACAAAACAGCATCACAGATAATTCATCATCAAATTTAAGCAATGCATGAGCCTTTATAGTTTCTCTCTCTGGTATCCTTTAGATGGAAACAGTACCACAGAGCTAAAGGGTCATTATTTTAACCAGATAGTTGCATATATATTTAACATTTAAAGCAAAGCAGTTATATAAACACTTGGTCCTTTCAGAGAGATTACACTTTCAAGTGGCATTATTTTCACTAAAGCAATATTATTTATGTTTCTGTTTCACTTTAACTTTATAGTCTGTAATGGCCAACTTCACTAAGAAGTAATAAACTAATTAGCATGTACCTACTGCCATTACATTGATGTTTTATCTATCTGTGGATGTGTATGAAAGTTATGACAGGAGCTCGATCAGACAAAAGTCAAGAAGTTTATAGGTGAACCATTGCTCTTGTTTCTCTCTACATTCAGGGGTTTGACATGAAAATAATTCAGACTCCTTTTGCTGATATGGTTTTTTTGCTTGCTAAGCTTTTATTTTCACAAAAATAATAGTAAGCAAAATTCTTACATTTATAACATTCTACTGGATCTATCCTGCCCTCCTTTGGCATTCAGCCTTTAAGGAGGCTGTAATCACAGCTTGGCTTTTGGGCTGGAAGCTTGTTGTCAGTCATTTTGCATCTAAAAAAAACCCCATTATTAAAAAGATTCCAAACGCTAGAAAAGGGCACCAGACATTTGTTCTGGAAACAGCTCACTTTCAAAAAGACCAACACTGACTCCAAATACTTCTTATAAATTTATTTTTAAAATTAAAATGTATGCAATATCTACAAATTTATAAAAGTCAACAGGATAAGAGGTCTAGCAAGTAAGATTCAACACAAACTGTAATACTCTCCCTGTAGCTTTCAGATGTTTAAACTTATTTGCTAAGTCCATATCAGAGCTAAATATTTTTTTTATTTTTGTAAAAGCTTTATGAAAGTTGTACTTTGCCTAACAGCACAATGAGGTTCTTGTCCTATTTGGATCTTCTGGCTTAGGAACGTTAATTCAATATTTACAGATGTAAACAAGCATTTTGATTATTCAAACTGCATATCTATCTATAAACTGTGCACCAAAGTTGTTGGGTGCACAATATTTATATAAGCTGCCCAGCTAGCCACAGCCCCAGAGGGGCATTGCTGATTGTGTTGGGTCAGGTGTACCATCACCCCCTGACCCTTCTTACTGTAGCAGCAGAGGGTTGTTTGAGGATACACCAATCCAGACCCTGGCCTTCCTGGGCAGCTGGCCTGAGGCTTACCCCTGGAATTACAGCCTTTTTCCTAGGCCCTGGGCTTCCTGCCCAGACTCTATAACTGATAACTTAAAATCAATAGTAACAATTAAAGAAAAGAAACTGCACTTACTTTGTGCTTGCTGTCTCGGGTCCCTGCCATCCACTCTCTATGTGGTGGATCCAGCGTTTCCAGCAGCCCCTATCTGCACATGGGGTGATAGCAGTACTCCTGCTGAGGTCGGGCGGGGGGGGCTGCCCAAGGATCACGCCATCTGCCTGTCCTTCTTGGTGGCAGCCTGCTCCCCCACCAGAGCATGTGGCTGGGCTTCCAGTTGCCTACAGATGGGGGCCCTTCCCGAGCTAGGGCTGTCTGTGGTACTTACACCCATCGAGCAGGCTTCCAGCCAGCCCATGTGAATGCAGCACAGTTTTGTTGAACTCTTGGAGGGGAGGGGAATACATCCCAGGTTGGAGGCAATTTGGATTGCTTCTCCCTGTAGTTACAGATCAGGGCCCTTAAAATTTATATAACAATTTCAAACACTGGATAGCAGAGGCCTGCTGGTATATCCTTCTCTAAAGCAAGAACAGATATACCTGGAGGATACACGTCTATTTTTCACTGAGTTAATTTAAGCTTTTCCTTGTACCTTAGATGTATTGTTATACGAATCCCTGTATGGAGCTACTCTGGTTCTGGCCTACAATAAACAATAAGTTAAGCTCACCTGGTTACAGCTATTTCTCCCATCCCCAAACAGTATGAACTATCCCTGTCTTTTTATTTGACCGTCTGCCTAATACTTTAATTAGAAATTCCTTTCTCTTTGCTGCTATTAAACCATTTCTAGGATGCATTGTCTTCTACAACAAAATACTATTCTGATCATTTCGAAATGCAATGTATAATATTTGTAAAATGTGTAAGTGCAATATATAATAGACAAATGGCAGAATCGTTATTGTAACCACATCCACTATAAAAAAGAAAAGAAACCTCTAGCCTAGGTTGTTTATTTATTTATTTGTTTATTTATTTATATTTAAGGAGTTTCATTCCAATTAAAACAAAAAAAGGGCAGAGGCAGGAGTACACATACCACATAAGACTATTGAATTTGCATATGTGTGTATATGTAAAAGCATGCATACATATGTTTATACATGCACATCTATGCTTTTCCATGCAGATGCACCTCTTGCCTCTTTTGATCCAAAAATATCTTGTTAATTATATTTTTAAATAGGAGGCTGCTATAATGAATATATTAGGCATTTATCCTTTTCTCAGGGGGAGGCAGATAGGGGGGATTCTAGTCATGAAATACGTCTGCTTTTCAGTATATAAATCTTGCAAGGCTTACTAAGGCACAGTTCTTCTGTAAACCAGTTTTCCTTTTCATGTTCAAATATATTGCAGTTTAATACAAGCACCAATAATGAATTTTTAAAAACCACCCTGGTTTTTAATGTTCTGTATACCATCTTGTACATCCAAAATTACCATACAGAGGAGGAAGCAAATGAACAATTCCTTTTGTGTATGTGCATTTACTTATGGGTTACCTGCTGAAAGGAATCAATTAAGTTTTCTTCAACACTGTTTGTTATTGTTATCCCTTGTGACTCAAGCTGTCAATCAAAAGTTCAGTATTTTGCAGGTTCTTTCTATTAGGAAGAGAAATGAATAAGTGTTAGCTATTTCTTTAAAGTTGTAGTAGGGTGGTCTGTCCTCTTCAAGTCCAGGGGATCACCAACAACCTAGGATGACCTTTTAAGGTCTCTAAAGTGGAGAAAGACCAAAATAAGAGGAGATTCAGTATTTTCTTTCATACTACCACACCTGTAAGACATAGATATTGTTTTGGGAAGACAAAATAGAAAATAAAAAGATTTTTCCAGAATGAAAGCTAGCTACAGGTAGCAGTTCACATAGTAGCTCATTCACCTTCAGCCAAATCAGGCAAAAGCTAGTTTTAACCCTCTCACAGCTGTTGCCAATTGGGAGATCAACTTCTAATCACTAATCAAGGTCTTAGGGACAGAAATTACACACAAACCAGTGTAAGTGGTGAGAAACAGGTTCAGATCAGTAATGCAACAGAAGTTCAGTGCACATAGACCACTTTCCAAATGGTCAAAAACAGTTTAAGATAAACCTAGATGGATGTAGTACCAGACCTAACTGCTTCAGGTCAAGTTGGTTTATTGAACTTCTGTCCCAGATCCCTTCCAGAGTCAAGTTAACTCATAGTCCCCCAGCATCCCAGGTTGGGAAGGCTTACCCTGGACCAAGCTATCTGATCCAGCTGAGCAGAGAGGCATGCTCTAGCCCCCACACCCCAGCTTCTGGCCTGGGCCACTGAAGACAAGTGGCTGCATTTTTGAAATCAAAAGTGAATGTCTGTTCACTTGCTCATCAGCTTAAGCTATGCAGCCTTTAAAGATTGAATCAATTCAGCCTCAGCCTTTTTGACTGTCTGTACTTAGCCACACTGTTCAGCTGTTATTCATTTAAATACACTGCCTCAGAACAAGTCCAGCAGAAATCCAAGCACTTACCTTCATCTCCCTCTCCCTGCCCCGTTCCCCATTTTTTTTTTTCCTATAGAGGCATTTATTAACCTCCTTGCTCACATGGTTCCCCGTTTTGGTGATGTTGTTAGAAACAGAAGCAAGTAAACATGGATCCAATTCCTTCTTCAGATCCCCACAGGTTTCAGTTCGGTCACAGGTTACATCCTGACGTCACATTTTTAAAGGTAATTTACAGTGAATGAATTGTCATTCATTCCACCTTTCTTAGAATGTACTATGCAGCTATAGCCATAATTAAATCCATTCACATTATAAGCATATTCACTGTATCAACTTTTTTCCTGAATGCCAGAGGTCCAATTTTTAAATCTAATTTCCACAAGTTCTAGAAAGATGCACATTCCTCAGCTGTCTACATTTGAGACCAATTAGATGGCTCAAATTTGGATTCCCCATTCCCTAGCCTTTTTTGGCATGTCTGGTCTAATAAATGTTATGTTTGAGTCAGTGTCCACTACTTCTATGCATTTCATGATGCTTGTTACATAACCAAACTTTCGTTATTGTTTAAATGCCTAGATATACTTTGTCCAAGTTTTGCCTCCTCAGATTAGTATTCTCCAATTTCTTGAACTAGGAGTCCCACCCAAGTATTTGTGGTACTCTTTCCTAACTGGCTATATAGTTATAAAACTGTCCTTTTTGCAGCAATTCTCTCTCTCTCCCCCCTCCCTTCCCCCAGAAATACCATTTACCAGAATTCCTTCCCTACATTTTTGTATTTATTTATTTTCAAAGGAAGGTATCATTTTTCTAATATTTCAAAAATGTTAGGAACCAGATTAGAATCCCTTTTCTCATCATACGGATATGATATGGAAACAGATTGACAGGATTTATGATGATCATTTTCCATTTTCCTTATTCCATCTGTTGCTGTTTCTAGTGCAGTGCGCCAAGGAAAGATTCCTGTTTTGTAGCAAATTCTACAGTCTCCCATCTGACTTATTTTCACTGGACTTGGTGATCAAAATCAAATCTAGCTGAGCATTTATAAATGGGTCCACTGCTAATATATTCTGAAAATCCTTCTTTGTATCTGAACATCCAAAAAACACAGGTCTTTTCTGGTCTTCTACCAATACAGATGAGTTTCTTTTTTCTATCTCCTTTTACCTCTCAGCTATATCCTAGCCAGATTAAATGAAAGGCTATCTGCAAATCATATCTTATAGGTTTATGCCATATCAGGGTAAGTTTTGCAAAGGTCCAGTTTTATTAAGTTCTGTGGATGAACTGTTTTCTTATCCAGGCAACTTAACTTGCTTTCAGCTTCTTCAGGCCCTACTGCAGGTCATTGTTTTTAGCAACTTATGAATTGATCAATATTTTTCTGCCCTTCCCATTTCCTTGAAAACCTTCTGGTCTATGTTAGTCAGCTTTTTCTTGCCATTCCAGAGTATGGATTGTATGAATGGATTTTCCAATCTGCACTGATACTGTCACAGCTATACTAAAAGAATTTCTTATTCACTGTCAGCAGGCCATTTTCAAGCCTCTCTGGGGAACTTCTAGACTTTACTTTACTATATTTACTCACATACCACACACACCCTTTCCTGAAAACATCAGTCCTCTAAAATTGGGGTGCATGTCTTAAGCAGGGAAGCTCAATTTTTTTTTCCCTGGAATAGAAAAACAAGGACTCTGTGGCCATGTCCAGATGAGTATAGACATTTGATTCCCTGGGGACAACTAGTGGTGCACCTTGTGATACTTCTAGTTGGTGCTCTGGCTTGTGGCAGGTTACCCTAGGTGGGGTAGGGGAAGTTAAGGCCAGCATTGGGCTGGCCCCAGCTGACATACATAGGGTCCTGGGAGCCTCCTAGGACTGCAGCAGTGGCAATTCTGCTTCTTGGAGCCTGGCCGGCAGCTGAAGCATAGTTCAGCTGGCCAAGCTCTGGTTTTGAGCAGCGTACACTGCCCTCTCATGTGCCGCTTCACTTTTTTTTTCACCTTTTTGTGGGTTTTTTGACCCTTAGATATTCCCGCCCCCCTCCCCCACACTGCTTCTTTGTAGCACAGAGAACAGCTGAACGTGCAGTATGTGGCCATGCTCATCTGGATGAGCCTCTTTCAAAAAGGCTGCCAAGAGGGTCCAAGTCCAGTGTTAACCCTTTCCCAACCACCTCCGGCTTGCTAACAAAGAAAAGATAGCAGCCATTTTGCAAGACAGTCTGTCTATAAAAGAGCCAGATCCAGGCCATAGCTGGAAAAATCTACATTCTGCCTTCCATAAACAAGATGCATGGGGTATTTAGTTTGCAAGAAAATATGGTGATTCCTTTTATCAATTCTCTGGTTTCAAATGTAAGTTTTGTCTAGATTTCTTTTGGCCATGTTTGGTTGTTTCCAATTATTTATTTCATTTTCCAATTATTTGTTTCAATATTGCCAATTATTTGTTTCATTTTCATTTAATAGGAACATCAGCTCATAACTTCTCTCTTTGGAAACTGAATTCCTTTCCTCACACCAGTTTTACCCCTTTCACTTGGAATAGTTAGTCCAAAGTTAAAGATTCTTGCAGGTCCTTTCATAGGATGCTAAACTGGTAATGGGGTAAAGATTTTTTTTGAAGAAGTCCTGGTATTTGAAAAGCCCGAGTCTTGTTTTCTTGAATAGAAGAAACATCAAACAAGAGAGTATTTTTGCTCCCAGTTCCAAACCTCGTTCAATCAGACCTCTGCTTAAAAGCTCTCCCTCACCTTTTATTCAGGGTCACTCCATCAGTGCTTTTGTATCTGATGTTTTCTTGTAGCCATTTCTCTTAGCTTATCTGGTATTTCCCAAATATGTTTCACTGAGACACAGATATTCACAAAACAATAGTCAGTAGACTCCTACCACAGTGCTATATTCTCCTCCTCTTTTTCATTGATTACTGCTGCCTCACTCTCAAGTCCATTCAAAACCTTGTGGTTAAAAATATTTTTTTTCTTTGTTTTATCATCTTCCCTGGCACTTCCTTCTGTTGATCTCTCCATAGGCTTCCCTGTCTTCATTACATGAAACATAAGCCAAATGTCTTGATCTTGGCATTAACATATTTCATAGCTTAGCTCTGTCCTACCTGACATGAGTGTTGTTGAATATTGTCTTCTTGTAGATAATTCCATTATTTCCCAATTGCTTCCTAATCTCATTTAAAACTCCTCATTAGGACTCTCTTATCCTGGTCTGCTGCTTAAATAACCTACCAGTAAAGCAGGTAATGAGGTGGAGAGCACTACGTTTTGCATAAAGTCTATTTCCATTGTTTTTACCCACTTTCCCTTCTCCCTACATCCATAACTGTCTAATTCATCCACCACTTGCATCTTACTATTTATATATATTTTAAGAACCTTAGACCAGGTGCTGTCTCTTTACTACATGATTTTATAGCATCTGTTACAATGAGCCCTTGAAATATAATTGGTGCTGATGTAATATAAATATGAAATATCATAAACTAAGACGTATCTGGGAGCAGTTGAATGCACAAATCAAAAGGAAAAGGATAAAAAAGCAGGAAGAGGCAGACACAAATGAGGTTTTTTATAGCTAAAGAGAAAGAAAATAGGAGAGGGGTGGAAAATATGAGAAAGGTCAATGTAGATAAGGAAAGAAGAACAAAATGAAGTACTGGGGGAGAGACCTCAGAGCCTGTTTGAAGGAGGATTGGAAGATGCTAACAAGTATAAAAATGTAAGAGATTACTTATTGAAGTTGGGCCAATTCTCTCTCACTTTATAAAAGCTATATCACACATGTAATTTTATATGCAACATATCCATTTTTAGCAACATATAATATTAAAAAAAACATTTTAAACTCATAAAAAGCATAGTTTACACTACAGTTTTTTTCCACATTTAAAAAAAATCTTGCATTCAGAGAGAAAGTCCTCAAAATTATACCTGCTTTGAAAAGCCTTTCATTGCTGTAGGCACAGCAAATGTGATAATGAACAAGATAATTGAAAAAAGTAACTGTGGAAGTGGAAAACAAAACTTTTTTTTCCCTGTTTCACACATCATTAGAAACTGCAAGGCCCAATTCTGCACCCTTTATGCATGCTGACTTTATTCTTTGTCTGATCTAAAGAATTAAAGGAGGTCTGAAACATGACTTGGTTTTAAACAAGCTACCTAAAAATTATAGACCTATAGACTATACATACCCAGAGAAGATTTCCACATGGCTAGAGTCCCAGTTTTATCTCCTTTTCTTTACCATGAGCAGCAGCATTTCTGGAATTCTGTGCAAAGGGTCAACTTTATCAAAACACTAGTCATTCGGTTTCATGCTTTGTTGAACTGGAATGAATTTAAGCTCATGATCAAGAAACAAAAATAACAGATGTTTCTTAAAAGAAACATACCTCCAACCATAGATGGACAAACAAGGTGCCATTTAAGTTCCTAAACATTACCAAACAATAGTACTCAATGGGTGTGTCTACACATGCATTTGATGCAGCACGAGTTTACTCGTGAGTAAATTAGTCACGAATAAACACTCCCAGTCTACATATGCACGGAAGCGAGAGCAGATTTGCTGCCAATCAGCTGCTGTTTTCTGGGCCCCTGCAATGGGTCCTTGCTGCC
>NW_005842511.1:1029751-1033949 GCF_000455745.1 Alligator sinensis | reverse complement strand
GCGCCCCCAGGATGGGGGCTTGTCCGCCCGGGGGGGGGGGGGGGTGGAGATCCAGGCTCTGGCTGCAGCTGCCGGCAGCCCTTTTCAAAAGCCAGCCCTGCTCACTGCTCCCTAGCCAACCACTTCCCTGGCCAGGAGCAACATGAGCAGCACAGGGACAGCACACAGCACTCTCCTTGTTGCCTGTGTTTCCCCATGCCACGGCTGTTCCAGCCCCTGCCCCTGGCACTGATGATGGTCCTGCTGGCCGACCGTGCTGACCGCCAGGTGGCCCATGGCCATATCAGTCCTCCCAGCTCTTCCACACAAAGTAACTGCCTGCCTGCCTGCCTGCTGACAAGTATATCTAGGCATTTAAACAATAATGAAAGCCCCTTGTTCACAATTTACTTGCAATTAAGGTCATTTACTGTGCAGTAAGCAATAAACTTTGCTACTGTGCAGTGAAGCATCTTGTATAGACACACCCAGTTCCACTAAAACCAGTAGGGGCACAATCCAATTTATCAGGTAGGTATCCAAATGTAAGTATTTCAGTACATGAAATCTAGACACCAAGACCCAGGAAAGAAATCCAATTTTTCCATAGATCCCTAAATTAAACCAAGTCCCATTTAGGTACCTCCAGATTAGATCATATGCTAATGTACTTGCTTTTTTCACTTCCAGATTAACTAATCTACATATTTTTGTCACATGAAAATAACTTGTGTGATTTTAAAACAGGACTCCTAAAAGTTAGGCCTTGGAATTTACTAACAAAAGCAGATAAAAGCAAAATTAAAGGTAGTGTAGGACTCTGTAAGCATCTGTATATGTGATGAGTGACTTTAACAATTATCTGACTAAATATTTGTTTCAGTAATCTCTGGTATGATTCTTGTAAACCCAATGGACAATTCAAATTTTAACAGACTTAAGGAGAATATGCTTTGTCAAGGTGATAATTAAGAATGAGTTAGTAGCTGTGTGTATATCTAAATACTGAAGGTCTGTGAAAGACCTTAACAGTTTTATACACCTGCAGCTGGCTATGGGCATACAAATACAGTAAAATGAAGACACAAAAATATTTCCAGTTTCTTGTTGGTGCATAGCTGAACAATACTGACCAATCAAAACTTTTTCCATCATTAGCTCTTTAATGCTATTTTTTCACATTATAGATGAAATACTGTAGTATTTATAGAATTCATAGAACATTGAGAAATCATTTAAACATGCCAAAGTTTTTCATTAAACATACCAACATGAGTTTCTGAAGAAGTTGTTGAAATAGTTAAGAAAACCTAATAAACTGTTTTGAAAGGAATTATATTAGGGGGAGTGTGTTGATAGAAATCTTGCTAATGTACTAAAATGAACATGAATACATAAATTGTGTTAGTGTAATTTTTTTTTAATCGCTACATTAATTTAAAACAGGAATTAGTGAAATTATATTATTGTCCCCAAATCACACTTGTTGCCAATAAAGCTATTAAGATATTTGTTTTTCAAGTGACTTCTAGCCACCTGAGTTTGTTCCTATACTTAAAGGAAAAAATGTGCCCTAGATTGTTGTTTGCAATAGGTGTTTTTCTTACATGTCTATCAAGGCTCAATTCCAAATTATGCCCTGAATCAAGGTAATGGTCTGAAGGAGGTTCAAATATTCATACCATAATATATATTTCACTGCAGATAAAGTGAATTTTGTAGCAGATACTGCTTTTTTGAGTTCAGCATCTCTTTCCACAGATGCTATACATTAATTCACACCTATTAAGTTAAGCGCATTGCTCTTCCATTTAAACAAATTTTCATGAGAATGAATTTTTTACAGATATACCTGTTAAACATCTTTCCCTCCAACTTCCTTTTGGAAGAATATATACTTAATTGATAGGATCTGCACATTTGAATGCAACATACATTATTAATTGAATTAAAAAAATACTATGGGCAAGTGGGAAAAAAAGATCTTTTTTTTTTGCCCCTGGTATGGACTGTTCCATGACTGTAGTCAAATCTGTAGGCAAACTTCTTTGCCTCAGTTTATTCAGCTGCAAAACAACTGCTGAATAAATGAGGCTTCTCTACTTTATAGAGGTTTTGTGAAGCTTACAGTAATTAATATTTGAAAAGCACTTTGATATTTTAGATGAAAGGAGCTACAGAAGTGCAAAGTAGTCACTGAATTTAAGTATACTGGGGGTTATGAAATAAGGGACAAATACATTTTAAATAGATTAACAGGATGTGAATTATAGGTTTTGCCCAAATTCACAGAGACAAAAAAAATTCCTAAATGTCACATATATTTTCTATACATATTATCACACTTCAAGCCTAGAACATTTTTCCCATTAGCTTGAAGTTAATACCAACTCTCTTTCTCTCTTTTTTTTAAGACAAAAATAATCTGCAAATGTTAGGTATACCCATATAGTAAAGTTGAAAACTTAATTTTATTCCTGTCCTGAAGAACAAGAATAACAACCTCTTACATCTTAAATGCAAGTCACTGCTAAATGCTTTACAAGATTTCAGATATGATTCAAATGAAGAGTGTCTTTCAAATAAGAGCTGGATAGGATAAGTCTCTTACCATACATAGTTTCACAACTAGGTGCAATAAATATGAGTTGTTAGTAGACTGTTGAAAAGTGCATAAGCACCTAATTGTCACTGATTTGAAGTTAGATGTGTTTGAATATTTCACTTTGAGCCATCTGGTAGGTCTGTTTCGAGATGGTTAGTTGGTTAAGTATAGTTAATGATTATTTTAATCTATAACGAGTTAAAAAATATACTCCATATGTGTAAGTGCAGATTTCAAACAAGGGTCTGAAAAAATTATAAGCTAGCGAAAACCATGCTCTCATTGCCAAAATTATCATTTTCATAGAGTTTTATTTAAGCAAATGATGTATCAGTGAAATGATTTATCTTTCCCAAAAGAACCTAGGAGAGGGTTCTGTCTATAGGGAAGATGCCAATTTTTTTCTGAAATCTTTGTTTTTATACTAATGATTATTATACCTTACTCTAATAAAATGCTAATTTCTGATCAAGTATGAGATTTTGAATATATTCTCCTTTCCATGCATTTGTTTTTTAAAAAAAATTCTCCTTTCAATATATTTGTGTTATTTAACATGAATGGAGGGGAGGTAGTAAAAGAGTAAAAGGACATTTCTGTGCTGTGAAAAGACCAATGTGGTCCCCATTTTCAAGAAGGGGAGGAAGGAGGACCTGGGCAACTATAGGCCAGTCAGTCTCACCTCCATCCTTGGCAAAGTCTTTGAAAAAATTATCAAGGCTCACATATGCGAGAGCCCGGCAGGACAAATTATGCTGAGGGGAAACCAGCACGGGTTCGTGGCAGGCAGATCGTGCCTGACTAATCTAGTCTCTTTTTATGACCAGGTTACGAAATGCCTGGACACAGGTGGAGGGGTGGATGTCGTATACTTAGACTTCAGGAAGGCCTTCGATACGGTATCCCACCCCATACTGGTGAACAAGTTAAGAGGCTGTGACTTGGATGACTACACAGTCCGGTGGGTGGCAAATTGGCTGGAGGGTCGCACCCAGAGAGTCGTAGTGGATGGGTTGGCTTCGACCTGGAAGGGTGTGGGCAGCGGGGTCCCGCAGGACTCGGTCTTTGGACCGATACTCTTTAATGTCTTCATCAGTGACTTGGACGAGGGAGTGAAATGTACTCTGTCCAAGTTTGCAGATGACACAAAGCTATGGGGAGAAGTGGACAAGCCGGAGGGCAGGAAACAGCTGCAAGCAGACCTGGACAGGTTAGACAAGTGGGCAGAAAACAACAGAATGCAGTTCAACAAGGAGAAATGCAAAGTGCTGCACCTAGGGAGGAAAAATGTCAGCACACCTACAGCCTAGGGAATGACCTGCTGGGTGGCACGGAAGCGGAAAGGGATCATGGAGTCCTAGTGGACTCCAAGATGAACATCAGTCGGCAGTGTGACGAAGCCATCAAAAAAGCCAATGGCACTTTATCGTGCATCAGCAGATGCATGACGAATAGGTCCAAGGAGGTGATACATCCCCTCTATCGGGCACTGGTCAGACCGCAGTTGGAGTACTGCGTGCAATTCTGGGCGCCGCACTTCAAGAGGGATGCGGATAACCTGGAGAGGGTCCAGAGAAGGGCCACTCATATGGTTAAGGGCCTACAGACCAAGCC
>NW_005842511.1:1028181-1029572 GCF_000455745.1 Alligator sinensis | reverse complement strand
GAGTTTAGATAACCATCTAGCGGGGGTCATCTAGACCCAGCCCTCTTTCCTGCCTATGCAGGGGGTCAGACTAGATGATCTATTGAGGTCCCTTCAGACCCTAACATCTATGAATCTATGACCTTGCTAGGGAATGTCACAGTAAAGGATGACACATACAGCATCCCACAGCATTAGAATAGCACTGAGAGTTAGTAAATAGAGTTCCATGAGAGAGTGGACATATTGGCACACACACCACTCTTGTAAGAGTGGCTACATTATGGTCATTTTGAGTTACAGCATATTTTACTTTGCGGCTCCCCAACATGGTCCTTCAATGGCATAGAAATGTTCACAATATTTGTAATGCAACTATTTCTCACTAATGGAGAAGAAACACTTCTGGATAATGAATTCTAGGGGACCTTTCCCAACTGTATTTTCCCTTCAAATAAGAACGATTAATTAAATTCTTGTTTTGATGTTTCAGAAGTCTGATATAACTGCATATGAATCTTTATATGTAGTTGATTTAATAGACTAAATCCTCAGATGCTTTAAATCATGTAGCTTCACTGAAGTCACTGGGACATATTCTCAGTTCCCTTAAATCAGTGTAATTCCAATAAAGTTGCTCTGGCCATGATCCAGGACAGCACTTGTACAAGTGCTTAACTTTAAGCACTTGATTGGTCCCATTGACTTCAACTGAAGTGTTAAGTGAAAATGAACTTCATGCTATTTAACATTAGAGAAGTTATGAGGAAAGCCAGAGTATAAATTCCACTTATGACAGCTTTCTACAGGCTGAATCTTAGCCAAGTAATTAGCATGAATTCAGTGGGACTGTTCATTAGCAGGGTGTGAAGCGAGCTGTATTCAATTCAAAATCAGATTCAGCCCAATTTGGGGGACAGTGATTCAATTAACTGTTTCAGATCTCTGTCCTGATTCGATTCAGCTGAATCCAAATCTGAAGATTCGATTCTGATTCAGAGAATCAGTGATTCAGCCATAGACACAGCTTTATATGTTTTTTCTATGTAATGCTAGGTACCAGGCACAGCTTATGAATGCTGAGATGGTGGGGCTGATGGAGCATCCCACAGGAGTGCCGGGGGGGTGGGGGGGGAGGAGTCCAGTCTTCTTGGCAGAGGACCAGAAATGGACCGGAAGTACTTCTGGTCCACTTCTGGGTGCACTGCCAGGTCTGCAGGGCCCCCCCCCCACACACACACACACACCCTGCAGATCAGTGATCAGCTGCGGGGGAACCCCAGGTGCCCCCCCCAAACCCAGGAGGCACCAGTTGCTGAGCCAGAGGGTTGGGGGAGGGGGCTCCCCCTGCAGCCAATTGCTGAGACAGAGGGGGTGGGGGGCTCCCCTGCACACTTACTGCTGCACAGAGA
>NW_005842511.1:992215-1028171 GCF_000455745.1 Alligator sinensis | reverse complement strand
AGCATGCAGGGGACGCCCCACCCCCCACACTTCCATGGGACTCTCCATCTGCCCCACCATCTCAGCATTCATAAGCTGCGCCTGGTACTTTGAGGCATGTAGAAAAAACATATAAAGCTGTGTCTATGGCCAAATTGTCAAATCTCTCCATATCAAATTGGAGGCTTCCAATTTGATTTGGAGAGATTAATGGTTCTCCTGATTCGGATTCAGAGATTCGGCTGCCAAATCGGGCCAAGTCTCCTCTGAATCAAATTAGCAACCAAAGCTTCACACAGTCCTACTGTTCATGTACTTAAATGCTCTGCTGGTTTGGGAACAGAGTGCACAGTATCGTTAAGGATTTAATTTCTGACAAAGGCCAAAGCGTTTCTTTTTTCTCTGAAAGAGTTTACAATCTTTAGCAACTGTCACGTATAAGATGGTACCTTTTTTTTTTTTCTGTCTCATATGTGAGAATCAGGCCAATCATAAAAGATCTCCTATCTTTGATGTTTTGATTACTCTGTCTAAGGACAGTCAGAGCCAACTAAGTATCCATCAAAAGAACCTAACTGCATAGAAGCAGCGAGAAAACTTTATATAGAGTTGAGAAGAGATATCTAGGAAACCTGCACTTACCTGTGTCAAGGATTAGATTTGCATTGTACCTTGGGTAAGAACATTCCTCAAGCCATCTATAATAGTGAATAATAGTCGCATCAAATCTTGTCAAAGCCAACATTATACAGCAATTCCAGTCTAAAGGATATTTACCTTATGCTTTCCTGTCTACGTCTGTAAATCTGTATTGTAAATTTAAAAAAAAAAACCTCACAAAACCCAGTGCTTCCCAAAACTGGTCTTCTGTGCATTTAATCATGATTTGCATCATATTCTTCACTGACTTAAAGTCATGACTATTGTAACATCCTTGCTTTTTTCTAGAGAATACCTTCTTCAGGGAAAGCATAGATAGGTGGGGAATGCTAAACTTTTATCTCTTCCTATTGTATTCAGCCATGTACTTGTAGCAAAACCCCCAGTTTTTCTTTTTTTTTTTTCCTTTTAAAATGCATTCCCTCCCCTTCCCCAACCGTTTCTGACTTTTTTTTTTCCTCTCTATTCCCTATAGATAAATATAATTGAGCTAAGACATAGGATAAGCTTCAGTTGGTAGCAAGTTGTATTTGTTTTGTTTTTTCTCCTTATTTGTATTGTATAATTATTATATATATATTGATTTTTACTGTCCTATATTACTGTTTTACTGGACCTATATGATTTAGGCCTATATATGTAAGTTAGCATGAGTCATGTCAAGTTTCCGTTTTGTTGTTCAAGTCTCCATCCTGTCCCCAGGCCCAGTTGAGTAACCCATGACTCACACCTACCCGTCCTATGTAACTTGGTTCCTGAATGAATGGGGATGAATGAAGGTGCTTGAGAGACAATGGCAGTAGGTCTAAAAATAGCTCTCTCTGAATGACTGAACCATCAATACCAATACCTGGACCAATGACCCAGCTCTTGGAACCACCCTAAGCATTCAAGAAACAAAAGATGAGGCAACCCACCATTGTGCTAGGCTGCACATGCTCAGTAAGAACACCTGGAGCCCTCTGGGACAGGACTGACCTTGCCTGGACAGGTCCTTCCCATAGGAGATCAGAGGTAGTCTGCCCCATAAAAGGGGTAGTGAAGACTGACTCCTTGGGATGCCCTCTCCATCTGGACCAGCACCATGCCACACCACCTGTCCACCCAGAGGCCCTGCTGGTGACAACCCTCTGGACAACACCTTACCGGACAAGGACCCCTTTCCTGCCTGGATAGGTAGCTATCACCCCCACCCTCTCTTCAACCAAGGACTTGGACTCTGCTTCTCTTCCCTACCTGGTCTCCAACCCTTCCACTGAGTCTCTTTCTCCTGCTGCCATTGTGAGTGCTTGTGTGTATGTGTATGTATGTGTGTGTGAACCAATAACTTCATGGCCCTGTGTAGTGTGTTGTCTGTTTAATAAAACTGTTATTTAGACCGCTAAGTTGGGTTTTGCTTTACTATGGTTTGGCCCTGCTTAATCTCTGTTTCTCACCCCTCTAACTTCTGTCTCATTTCTCTCTCTCCTGCTTCTGGCTCACTGCCACCTCCAACACCTGTCCTGAGCTCCTCTCTGCCTCCAACCCCCCTGTTTCTTTGCCACTATCTTATCCCCACTGCCTTTTCCTTTTTTTCCCTGAGCAAACTAGGTTTTTGCCTCAGTTTCTTTCCTGGCTGTCTCCTCCTTGCCACCACATTTATCTGCCCCCCCCCCCCCCCCCAATCTCCCAGCTGTCTGCCTCAGTTTCCAGCCCCAGTCAGGAAACTGAGGCAGTTACTTAAGGATTTACCTTAAGTAAATCCAAGCCTCAGTTCCTCAGTCAGCTTCTGTGTAGTCCACCATTTCTAATCCCAGTTCTGGCAACTTTCACTCCCTACACTTTAACTTTCTCTCTCACCTGAACCTTCCCCCAAGTATCCCAGGTACCCCAAACACACACATACACACTTTACCATCCAAGTTAGGAGCTTACCTGTGTGTATGTGTAGGTGGGTTGTATGTGTGTGAATTGGTGAGCGTGTGTGTGTATTTTATATATATGTCATTGTGTGTATGATATATGAATTAGTGATCTGTGTCTAACTTTTGGGGTGCATAGTGTATGTGCTTAAATTGGTGATAGGTACACCTGTGCCTAGGCTGGTTTGGATGTGTATGTGCACCTAATTGGTTTGTGTGTTTGTATATGTGCAATTGTGTCACACCCTCTTGTCTAACAGCACAATATTGAGATCCTGAGAGTTGACCTGACCCCACAGGGCAACATACTGACCAGTCAGTACTTTTCACTAACATTAATCTTCCACCCTGGCCTGTCTTTTCAAAGCTCCTGGTTCCTTTACTTTGCCTTTTGACATTTCCATATTTTGCAATTGTAAAACCTAAAGTTTAAAAAAAAAAATCTTCCATTTCTAAGGAAGTTGAAGAGAGGGATGTGACGAGAGAATTTTGACTGTTTGGAAAAGTTTACTCAAAATCTTCCTCTCCCAAGTTTTGACACTCCCACAAAGATTTCCCTTTCTTGGCATTTCCTGTTGTGACAGAATGCTGCTAATCACGTGGCTAAAATTTGGCTTGTGGAAAAGAGCTACAGCAGGCAGAATTTGTCTTCTGACCTTCCTTCCTTTCCCCCACTCCACTGACACAGAACAATGTTTATTTATTTATTTTAACAATTTCATTGGGAAAGGTGACAAAATTTGCTGGATTTAAATACATTTTTTTTAAATCACAGCATGTCTCCAGTTATACTAATAATGGGTAGGTACCCTGGGAACATTTGTCTTTGCATGACTTTTGCACATTTTTGCCCTCTATAACACCTAACAATGAATGGAAACTTTGCTTGCCCCACTGGATAATAAGTCCAAGGAAATGAAAGAAGAAAAATCATTGATTTGATATGATAATAAAGCAAAACAATCCCCTTCCCATCAAATCACCAATTTTCAACAAAGCAAAACAAGTCATTTTATGAAACTGGCTTTGAGAATAATTGCCAGTGAAATCAGGATACTCAACTGAGGAGAACAATTGTAATGACGTTGCAGCACTCTAATGTAGTTTATAAAAATCTCCACTGCTATTACATTTCTGGTTATCTCACAACAAGAACATTTTAAAATCCATTCCTCATGTCACCCACATAACTAAAATATTTCTCATTCATACTGTCTGCAAGTCTCTTGTAGTTAAATGACTTGATCTCAGAAAGCTACATAAATTTTAAGCTGTTTGGAGCCATAAATGTGTCAGGAATCAATATAAATTCAAGATCATTAAATATTGCGTAGGAAGATCTTTACTGGAATTTGAGATGCTCTACAAATATTGACAAAATGTCATCCAAGGTGTTTTAAGGATCCCAATCACGGAATATTCACTGAATAAAAGAAACAGAGCAAAGACTGAGGAAATAAAGCATTTGCATGCATGGGTTCAAAACTTCAGAAAATACATCTTACCTTTTACAGCATGTATACAATTTTATCTAATTTCACACATATTTCAATTCAATGCCTAAGACCTTAGAAGACCTAAAAAAAAATAAAAATAAGCTTGTATCAATATAATAAACTATGATTTAAACTTAGTGAAGGAAAAAAAAGGGAGGACTAATCGGCAAAATATTGCGTTTTTAAAGAAATGTAAAGGGTCTTTAATGAATTTATAGGATGTAGAGAAAGGTCTGTGTGGGTGTTGCCCACTTTGGCGTTCATCCTGCTGGGACTGTTATACACAGAGAAAGAAAGGGATAAATATGTAGGAGTGCTAGATTATTTATTTCATTTGTTCCCTCCTCAGCTGGCCTAATACAATCAGATCTCTGAAGAAAGTTAACTCCATGCCTGGAACCAGCCATAACAATGGGCCTTTCATTCAAATAGATTTTTTGTGCATTAAGCTTCCATTCTTTAGACCAGGGGTTTCCAATGTGTATATACCCAAGTGCACATTCAAATTGAAAAGAAAAAGCAGCAGGCGCCAATATGAATATTAAAGTTTAAAATTTAGATCAATCTGATCATCTCATCCATTACTTCAAATTGCATTAGATCCGCAACTTCAAAATGCAGCTTCGCTTTTCTTACAAAAATATTTAGGTAAAAAATATTTGTTGGAATAATGATTTTTACTGATCGTGAAAATGTGCTCAGGCACCTGGATAAACCTCAGGGGGTGCCATGGCACCTGCAGGCACCATGTTGGGAACTGCTGCTTTAGACAATAAAAATATATACCTTGCAATATTGGGATCATCAGTATATAAAAAATGTCCACCTGTAATACAGAATTACCCACATGGGAATCTCTCTCTTTACCCCAGGTATGTAGGAGGTGTCTTTCCTTTATTTCTTTGCCCTTTGCCTTCCCTTCCTACTACGCCAAAAATTCCACACTCATTTTTTTGCTACCTTTTAAACATGCACATACATACACACATAACTTGTTTCCCATTTCCTCTTAGAGCCTTTCACCATAGATTATGTCACTGAAAGCCAGCAGTTATCTTAAACCTCTATCAGCCCCTCTACCCATTCTCTGTAGTCTCTGTTCTTCTGTCTTCCAAATGTCCTCTTCTCTTTGCCCGGCTGGCTAACCTCTGGTGGTGTGCGCGCTCAGCTCTTCATCCCAAACTCTGATTTCATTCATTTACAACCACCTGATATTTTCTCCCCTCCTTACTTGTTCACTTTAGTCCAGGAGATATAGTGTGACAGTTTGAATTAGTATTCAGAGAAACATATTGGATCCAGGTAGATACTTCTCAGTTATGTTGTATTGAATTTATATATACAATAAAAATATGTAATAGTATAATACATATAAATATAAACGATAATAAATATAAGTATAAATCATACTATAAACACATTATATATATAATACTATATTTGCACAAATTTATATAAAAATAAATAAGATTAAATACAACACAACCGTGTGTGTGTGTGTGTGTGTGTGTGTGTGTGTGTGTGTATGCGCGCAGCAGCGGTGCACCTTGTGCTGCTGCTAGTTGTCCCCAGGGAATGTCTGTGCTATGTGCCCTCTGGGCTAGGGACAAACATTACACATAAGTGATCGGAAACTGGTTTAAACTTGTAACAGAATAGACATTCAGTGCACATAAAAAGGCTTGAACATGGCTGAAACTGGTTTGAGATAAACCTGGTTGAATGTAGTATCAGACTTCATTGATTTGCCTCAAACCGGTTTATGCAATGTCTCTCCCAGACTCCTTGCTGGTTTAAGTTAAATCAGAATCCCTCAGAATCCTGGCACACTCATTGCGCTGGCCTGGCCCCTCCCCTCTGCTCTCTAGCCATTTTAAGAAGCTTTAGGATAGAGGAAGGAGTTTCTAAAAAAAACCTCTGGAGTCTGGAACAGAATTGCATTCTTAACATCTGATACAATGATGAGAGAACTCCTTCTGAGCCACTTAACTTATATATTAGGGGAGAGAAGTGGGGTTGCCACAACGGGCAGGGACCAGGTCTGGAGAGTGGGAGCTGAAGGCAGTCCTCTAAAACAGGTGCAGCCAACTGAAGAAGAAACAACAACCTGCACTGCATGAGCTACTGATCAATAAGTTGCAGATGAGTTCACCTAATAAAGTTTTAAGCCTCTTCCTTTGCTTCTTGTAGGCTTAAGGAACTACTCCTCATGGCAACTGCCTCTTTTCCAAGTAAATGTTAGCTATACAGTTCTACCACTGTTAAGTGATGTCACATATGATATTTTTTTTGTTTCAATCTAGTGTAAAATACTGTGTTTTGTTTTCATATTTTACAGTAATGCTTTGGTAAATCAGAATTTTATTTTTCTGGTTTGACAGCAGACAATTTTATGCCACAAGGTTTATTGTAATTGCATACTTTGAACATATCACACAATTATTTTATCAATTAAGATTAATGAAAACATATTTTTGTTTTCCATCATTATGCACTAGCCTGAACTCTGACTTGGTGTGCCTTTGAGATGGATAATACATCACATTCAATAATTATTTGAGGGGTTAAGTAATCTCTAATTTGAATTTTTCAATATTCTAATTGTGACATCAAAGGCAATTTCCACATGTATTACAGCCACATAGGCATAGTGTAAATTAGGATCTAACTTATCATATCTATTTTAGTGTAAACTAGATGTCACATAAGAAATGATAAAATTAGTTTTAAAATATTTGAGCACTTGATCAGATCAGAGTGAAAATTGCTGACGTCACTTTGATTTTGGAAAATGTATGTGTTTTGGCAAAAGCAGCTATACTATATGGAAAAACACAATAGTCCCCAAAGCAAACACATGCACACATAGACCACTTTTTAAAATTATGTCTGAAAGTGAGGGAATAATATTTTGACCAAAGTATGTACTCATTAAGCTTCAATGAACCAAATTCCACCTGTAATCACCTCTCTTAATTCCACCTCACTTCTCACCTGAAATTGCAATTCCTGACCTCTCACAACAACATTACCTTTCTGGCTTTTCACGTTCTAAGTATTAACATTGCAATTCCACCTCTTCTTCCATGGGAAAAAAGAAGACCTAAAATATGCTTATCCTCTATTTCCAGTTAGTAACAGGGAGATGGGAACACAACTAGAAAAAAAACAATTGTATTGAAGTTTGCAATGCTCTTTTGAGGTGGACAAATATACTTAAAGTTAGGGTAAAACTAACATCCTTATTTTCTTTTATAGCATAGGATCAAGTTGAACCCAGTTTCCTAGAGGTGAAAGTCTAGCATATCTACTGTCTGCCTCATGTGGCATATTTTTAAGTCTGGTAGTAAAATTTAATTATTAATATAAACAACTTCTCTAGTTTTGCCTGTTTCTTTTATGATAGTTTTTTTTTTCTTACACAGACAATTAAATATACCAATGAAACATTTCTTTTTTTTTCTTTGCGTGAAGAATAATACAAGAGAAAGACAAACAACACACACTATCTCATCTTAAAGAAAACAACTGGGAATTAATACAATCCTGAAGGCAACTTACATGCAATATATGAGGTCTGTCTTTAGTACTTAGAGAAATGTGGAAATAACTTGAAACAAATTAGAAAAGCATTAGACAAGATAAGTGGTAATTCCACAAGAGACATTTTTTTTCACAAACTCTTTGAAATATGACTTCCATGGAGCATTGCTGCTTTGTTGCCTCTAGGAATGGCAACAGCAGATATCACCCGTCTCTTTATTACCAACTGGAATTAGAGGGTGAAGACAGTTCAGGTCCTCTTTTCCAGGGGAAGAACAGATGGAATTGGAATGTTAATACTTACAACTTGAAAAGCCAGAAAGGCAATCAAATGACAAAAAAAAGAAAAAAAAAATCAAAATTGCAAGACATACACCCAAGTCCTTAATTTGTGGATCATTTCAATGACACCTTCAGAAACTAATTGGCTATTTCAATTTCAAACTATGAGTTGAACAAGGTTTTGTCATTTAAAAAAAGAATAATTAAAAATGAAATAGGGAATATAGTATATACTCTTATATAAAAGATATTACTATGAAATTAGATAAGGTTGAACTGAACGTTTAACTAGGTACTGTGTTCCATATAGTCATGGACAGCATTTTCTCAAAATCATCAATATACATGTAACAGACTGCCAATGTGGGCTCACCAGATTGGCTTGAGATACTTTCCCTGGGCTAGAAACAGCGCCAGTGAACTCTGAGCGACCCCAAGGGTGGAGCAGGGGAGCCCTGCCCAGTGGAGAAGGAGAAGCCAATTGAAAGAAGGGGTATGGCTGGGGTGGGGGGCCAGCCACCCTATGCCCTGGTTAGCTGGTTTTCAAGCCAGAGAAGGACTGCTGGAGGGGTTAAAAGCAGCAGCTGAATTGGCATAGGGGCTGCTGACAGTGACTCCAGGGAATGATGCAGGAGGCCTAAGACGACCTGGGGTGAGCTGACCCAGCAGAGGGAGCAGAAGAGCTCTGAAGACCCTGGGAGAAGGCGGCAGTGGCAGTCAGCCATGCCTCCAGCCCTACAGCAGAGAGCAAGCAGCGGCCAGGGCTTGGGGCAGAGAGCTGGTGCCCCGAGACCCCATCGCAGTGTGCTGGACATACTGGATATGTCCCCCCACTCACTGCAGAGAAGCGGCAGCAGCCAGGAGTGCAGGCAGCATTCTTATCTGGAGCAGGGAGCTGGGCCGGTGAGTTGAGGAAACTCCTTACCTTTCCTGGGGAAGCAGGACAGCAGCAGGCAAGGTGTTGGGATCCTGAGGAGCAGCAAAATGCCAGGACGAGGGTCCTTGGGAGCTCAGGGTGCAGGCTGGCGCTCAGAGCGGGACTGGTGAGCCACAAGGTGTGTGGGGTGCCTAGCCAGTCATCTGGAGGGGTTTAGAGCAATGACCACTGGGAACTGCCTATGCTGCTGACCCTCTGCCACTGACTGCCTCAGAGGGGACTCAGTCCTGTCCCTTATTCTGCAGCTGATTGTCATCGGATGGAGTCCCTGAGCTTTGTGCTTGGGTCATGCTGATTGCTGCAGGAGCCTACTCAGTTGCTTGTTGCTTGCCTTTTTGGTTGCCATGGAGGGTCACCCTTCAGCCTCTTTGTGGGGTTGGGGTTTGATACAATTTGATTGCTGCTGACTAGAAGACCTTAACTTGTTGCAGCCTGTCGCTTATTGGGAAGCCTGTTGGAGCTGCTGGGAGTGAGCACCTTGCTTCCTTGTGGTAGCATCTCAGCAGTGGCTGAAAGCTGCCAGTTACCCTACCTGTGTTTCTTGAGTCAAGGGTTGACTAATGCATTCTGGTTTGTTTTGTGATTCTGGTTATGCCATTTAAGTTCACTTGTAAATAGCCTTTCCTATTATTCTTGTTTTGTAAATAAAGTGTAAATGGTTAAATTAGTTAAGTGTTAGACCTTCTTGGGACCACGGGCTGCTCTGGGGAGCAGGGGCCAGCTGGAAAGTAAATTGGTGCTGTCTGGAAGCCCTGCCCCACTCTCACCACACCATCCCTGAGATTGGGTAGGGGTGGCAACTATTGGGCTGCCACCCAGGTTACATACAGATATAAATTTTAGTACCATTCTAGAGTTTAGATCATTAATATGAGCCCCTAAGAGGTAAAGAAAAATGTTCACTCTCCCTCAGTGTCTTGTTTTACCTGAAAGTGCTGCAAAAGCCCCATGTTAATCCTTTTGCTTAAAAGAGCTGTATTTTCATATTTAACAACAACCAGCCCTGCCAATTTTGACATCCCCCCAGAGTCATTCTAGTTCTCTTTTGTGAGGTGATACCCCACAGGTTGCATTTTTCCTAAAATATTTGTGAACTAAAGAAGTCTCCTGCCATCAAAATGTCTGCAAGATGAAGATTCAGCAGTGAGTTATTAAATCCTGCTTCTATGTACCAAGGGACCATTTGTGCAATTGCCCATCGTAACCAGCTTTCACAACATGTGGTTTACTAAAAACAAATTAAAAACAATATAACCAAGTTCATCTCATGACTTCTCCCCAGACATGATTGTTCCTAGAGTTTCTTCCATCTGGCTGCTCCCTAGTCTACACACTAGATTTCCTCTGTCCCAGATCCAAGTTCCCACCGGTAAGTGTTCTGAAGCCTTCTTCCCATATTTGGACTCTTTCATTTAAGTATTTTCCCCTCTAGACTAATCATTGCTAACAGGTCAAGTGTGGAAACAAAGCTGAATTCTGCCATGCCAATCTTTCAGTTGGGTCACAACTAGCAATTATTGCTGCCTGGGCACAGATGCTGAAGAGCTGGAGAACAGTGTCAAAGACCTGGGCTGCAGCCATAACATTGGCCCATGCATCCTGGTCACTCCCCCTATTTACACTACTATCTTTCTGATTCTACTCCAGCATATAATTCCAACACATACAAGGTTTGGAATTTAAGCTGTTCAATCTTTAATCATAGAGTTGAAAATATAAGTGAAACAAATAGCATATATGTATTTTAAACAAATGCATTTTATCCTTTTTGAGAACTAGCATATTAATATCAGGTCTCTAATTCTTCAGGACCTTACTGCAGCAAAATTTTTGTGGACATAAATGAGAGCTTTCATGTTGGATGTCAGGATGTGGTTCATCCGATGTGGTTCATGTCACTACTATAAAATACAATGGATAAGAATCTGCCAGATCTCGCTTTATATAAAATAAATCTACTGATTTTTTAGGTAGCATGGAGTGAAACATGCAACACAATTCTAGCCTGAGAATGAAAATGAAATATAACACTTCTTTCATAGACTCCTATAGTATTCATTAATCACTTTGCATAATCCTTTACAATTACTTGAAGATTGTAATGTAGATAGAGTAACATGGGAGTGTTTGGGGAAATGCGATGTACTGTGATATTTGGGAAGTTATTATAAAATGACCTAAAGGTATTTTCTGGCCTTAAACTCTGTGAAACTAATAGGCAAGGTGGGCAGAATCTGGCCCATAGCAATACCGTGGCTATACTGGATGTTATTGTTGACAGCTGAGAACACCTATATCCAAAACAATGAGCACAATAAACTAGCTGAATTTAAAGTCCTCTGCACATTGAAAAAATATGTTCACATGTTTCCTTACAGCACAGGCATTGTATTATCCATCATACAGAATTGTAGAATTAGATCAAAAAGAACTGTAGGCCTATCACCTGTCACATCTAGATCAGTTAGCTGTACACTAACTACCATTACATGATGGATGTCAAACCTAGTACTCCTAGTCAAGGTGATTCTCCAATATCTCCTGGCAAATTAAAGTATTTTATGCACATTAAAAAAAAAAAAGTCAGGAATTTGCAATTCAAATTATAGCTGCTAGGGAAAGTGAAAAAGAATCCTTCAATTCCCTGCTTTTCACTTTGGGTTACTTGCATTACATCAGTTTACATGATCTTACATCACATCACATACAATGCAACATAATGTAATATGGCACAAACTAACCCAATGCAAGCTAAAGGAAGTTATGACTTTCATACATTAAAAAAAAAATCCACCCTGGAGATAGGAACCAGGCTGATCATTTCAGGACACTCCAAAGGATTTCAAGGCTGTCTTGTGCTTGTATACTTTCCAATTATGTCACTAGTGCACCAGCATCAAGAAGAAGATTACTCCATGTGTCATAACCTCGTGCTCTTGGAATCTATTCCCCTCTGTATATATGAGATCTTCAGTCTTTCAGAATATTTTGACCCAGATACTTAGGGTACTCACATTACTTCTCAACTCGCCAAATAATAAACTACAATAATTCCACTGGTAAGAAACAGTGAGCATTGAGACTTTTTTTTTTTTGTAAATCCTTTACACTATTTCACATGCATACTATACATTTCAATAATAGACCTAATATTTCAAATAGTTGCCCAGAGGCTGACCAATAGCATACTGTTTTAAATGCCTGATTTATGCTGTGTTATAGTTTTTGGTGGTAGGAACAAAGAGAAAGAAGGCTCTCAGAAAGAAGCAACAAGCAAATGGTGTTTGAACATACAGAGAGGATACTGAGCAAGTCCAGCTAGATGGCTTGGAGCAACTCAAATGGCCCTTTTCTGTAGTGACTTATACAGCATGCGGTTTCACTGGTTTCACTGTGCATTGGGCATGTCTACACTATCTGCAAATAGCTCTAGGTAGTGCTTCTATGAAGCCCAGCATGGTGCTGGGCAGGCACCAATAAATTCAGTCTCATGCAGGCTCCATACCCTCTAAAATAGCTACATTACATTCATTTTGGGGTGTACTGCATCCAAAATAGGCATGCTGTGCCTCATGGTTCTTATTTCCTAGTGTGGTTCTCCACTACTGTAGAAATGCCCACCCTTGTGAAATAATGACCTAATAAGCCATGACTACTAACATTAAGTCACTACAGCCATCAACTGTGGTTAAACTCACTCCATCAACATAAAAAACAAACAAACCATGAGATACCACTAGAGGTAAAGATAAAATATTTGCATAATACATCCATTGGGAACAATTGCCAGAAGGAGAAACCCCCACATACACTAGTCAGTGTAGTCTAATGTCACAGAATCAGCCAATTACAAGATTTTTGCTATTTGAAAACATGTAGTCTATTGCATTATAGTATGTAATGCTGTGATAATAGTGGGTATCCCAGTAAGAAAATAAAAACAGAGTGCTGTCAGTTATGTAGGGTGTCCCCTTAGCAGCCAATCCCCAGACATACCCCTTCCAATTTCCTTTGTTTTACTGAGACACCAATCTATGAAGATGTACTCTGCTTGACAATCTCACATAAAATGCAATTGCTCAATGTTTGTTCCTGAGATCAATGATAAAAAAAATAATAAACTACAGCTCTAACATTCTTGACTACAATGCCTTCTGTTAGAACAATAGAGAACAGCAGTAGCACTTCTGCAGTCCTCAGGATGACAGCAAGAACTAGATGAAATGCCAAAAAGACAATGTTAAATAAAACCTGCACAATATCCATTTTGTTTTGCATGGCTTGGGGGACCACAATGGAAAAAGGTCTTATTTTATAGATCTTCATTTTGGGGTGTTGTTCAAAAATTTTTTTCAGATTTTTATTTTGAATTTGCAAATAGACACAGATGCCCTAAACTTCACTGAATAGAGATAATAATATGTATTGCCTCTAGCTGAACAGTACAAAACCATTGTTAGCTTCATTTGCATTAGCGACTATTCAGTTGCTCCATATGTCCATACAATATCTATAAAAGCTTTGAGGTCTTCATTTTTCTGTCAGAGGCTGTAAAGATTAGTTAATGTGTTTTTCTTTAGGAACAGACTATTTCCATATGCAGATTCATGAACTGCCTGATGGTTTATTCAAATTCATAACGCCAAGTATTGCAGAATATTTTGCTGCTAATAGAAAGCAGTATATTCCTTGAACTGACTTTTGACTACTGACCTCACTCACCTTTCCCCCCAGATTAACTCTGCATTTGGTCAAACATTTTATAGAAAAGTGTAAAAGCATTATTACTTATTGTTTGTATGACCTCTTACCTTACCCCTACTCAGTCTTCCTTGGTAATGTGTGAAGTGTGTGTATGCTGAAAGGGAAGACACCTAAAATTCCACCTAAATGAAATCAACACAATTTCACTGTAGTGAACAAAGTCACTTTGCCTAAATCTAAATTTTGTTTTTCATCTGAGTCCATGGTGTAAGGGCACCAGTAAAAAAAAAGGATGCTTTATGCCAACAGCAGTATTATGGATTGGTTCCTTTATGGCTGAGGAGAATTTCCAGTGGTCAAGAGTTTGTTCATATGACCTTCATATGATTAAGGATAGTGTAATGGGCAATGTAACTATAATGATGACAAGATGGCTTCCCAGACAGTGCTCTAAAATCTGGCCTAACTAAAACTCTATGCAAATTAAAACGTAGTGAAGGGCTATGTAATCAAGTGCAGCCTTTCAAAGCCTTTTTTTTTTAAACTTTGATAATTGATCTGCTTCCTTCACTGAAAATAACTCTGTTTTCACTAAACCAGATGCAAAATATTATAAGGCTAGATAATTAAATGGGATTTTTTTTCTGTGTGACAGGAGGCCATCCCAAGACCAGTCACACTATTGGCCCACTCACCTGTCTAGGGCAGTCTGCCCACCTGATTTTACTGCCACACCTTTGCTAGAATTAAATTGTTGTTCCTCAGTAGGAGGATGCCCATTTAATGCACTGATGCCAAGGGCATAATACATGGCTTTGAACCACCTCTACACAATGTCCCATACCTCACAGATGAAATCCACTATTATTCCCCTGGCACCTTACCTGGGCTGCACTCGGCCTCTGGCCCAAACTTGGCCTCAGGCATCCTCAGACATACCTTGGCCGCATACCGCCCTCACTGGAGTCTCTACTTCCAGTTGGCCTACACACAGTCCTTTAGGCCCCCACAAAACCTACTGTATGCAGCATTTGGCTCTCTTTCCCACACTGGGCCAAACTCAAACTCGGGCCACTCACTGGGCTCCTGGGCCTTATGCCCCATGGGCTCAGGTGTTTGTTGACATGCTTGGACCCTGCCTCAGGCCCCATTCAATGGGCCTGGGCTCTGTGATTTTCTGTTGGGGTGTGCTCCCCTAGCCTTTCCCCTCCACAGGATAGCCACAAGGCAGTGGGAGCTGAGGCTTTCCAGTGCTCCATACTTGCCTTTTACTAGGGAGGCACAGGTGTGGCATTTTCTAGAGACTGCCCTGCCACAAGCAGCCCCACCACACCATCCAACCCCAGCAGGACATAGTTTCAGTTCATGCCCTAGGACCAGGAACCTCCTCCATCCCCATAGTTCCTACTCTGTCCTCCAGGTGCTTTGGGAGCTGCAGGCTGAGTGATATTGCTCCTCTGGCTCTCTAAATATAACTGCCAGCTCTGCTACTAGGGCCTGAGCTTATACTGAAGCTGCCCACCCCTCTTCCAATCCAGGGCCCTCTTTGTGGTCATATGACCACCGCATTGAGCCGAACCACACTTGACTGCTCTACAGCCTGCTCAAGCCCTTTGAAGTGCAGGCACCAAAGGTATCCTGCCAAATTCTGCTTGTGCATCACCAATAGAATTGGTAACTAGGGACCAGATATGAAAATGTACTAAAGTGCGTTATATATCAAACACCATACACACACACATATGCATCTCTCTCTCTCTCTCTCTCTCTCTATATATATATATATATATATATAGAGAGAGAGAGAGAGAGAGAGAGAGAGAGAGAGAGAGATCTCCAATGAGAAACACAAATACATAGGTCTGTGCATGTCTGTGCATGCATGTGTGTGTGTGTGTGTGTGTGTGCGCGCGCGCGTGTATGCAGGCATGTGTGTATGTATTAGGCCAGTGCAAAGCAGCTAGTATTCACTCTGAATTTGGATTTGGGTGATTCAAATCACTGTTCCGAATCGATTTGGCCAAATAAAATTCAGAGATTCAGCCTGCCACTGAATCAGCTGAATCTCAGAATCAAACATGCCCCATCCCCGCCCACTCTCCCAGCCCTGTCAATGGCTGCTCTGCTTGGCCCCAGCCTCCCGGCTCTTTAAAAAAAAATAAAGACTGCCCTCACTGCCCCATGCTGCATGGGGGGCTCTGCTATGAGCCCCTATCCCCTGCCTGTTCTCCCAGTCCCTTCATGGTTGTCCCACTTGGCCCCAGCTTTCTGGCTTTTTTTTTTAATCCCTCCACTCACCACCTCCTGCCAGGTGGGGGGCGATCCCCGCTACCCCCACTGCCCTGTGCTGCATGGGGAGGCTCTGTCATGATCCCCTAGGAGCCCAGATGGCCACTGCAGCAGCTGCTGAGTGCAGGGCTTTTTTTGTTTTGTTTTTTTAAAGGACCAGGAGCTGGGGCTGAGTGGGGCAGCCATTGGAGGGCAGGGAGAGTGGCTGGGGGATGGGGACTCATGGTAGAGCCCCCTATACAGCGCAGCACAGTGGGGGGAAGTGAGCAGCAGTGGGGATTGACCCCCTGCCTGGTAGAGGCCAGTGAGTGCAGGGCTCTTAAAAAAAAAGAAAAAGAGCCAAAACCCTGGGGCTGGGCAGGACAGCCATTGTCATGGCTGGAAGAGCAGGCGGGGTTCAGGAGGGTGCTCAGGGATGCTGGGGATCAGGCAGGGGATGGGTACTTGTGGGGATGCCCCCGTGGTCCCCTCTCCCCTCCTCCAGGCCCCTACCCCCCACTTACTGGCACTGAGTCTGGGTCCAGCTCCCTGTGGCAGCAAGTGGGGACTGCTTGAATCTATGAAGCTCTCTGAATATTTTCTAAATTGATTCAGAGAGTTTTGAATCAATTCAGACATTTTATTGGTGTCTCAATTCAAGTTGGATTCAGAGTTTCAGCCGCCGAATCGGGCTGAATCTCCTCCGAATCAAATCAGCACCCAAAGCTTTGCATAGCGCTAGCATACGTGTGTGTGTGTGTTGTGTTTCTCATTGGCAATTTTACACACACACACACACACACACACACACACACACACACACACACTCTTATTTCTTTATAATTTTACATAAAGAAGAGAAAATCTTATATCTTTAATAGATAATGTTTTCAAGAACCTTAGACTGTCATGGTTTCGTGTTTCTTATGACAATATCTGAACAGAAATAAATAGAGTAATAGAAGATTTGTGTGTGACAGAGGTTAATTAGGAGCTCAAATGAGGGGCATTTGAATGTTGTGCTGTTAAGTTCAGCAAGCTCACTTTACTTAGCTAATATAAAAAATATGCTTGACTGAATGTGCCCTTTATACACTAAAACTGATCAAAAATATTTCTGAGACGTAATCAAATCATAGGTTAAGATAGGAATATACTGGGTCCAAGGGAAATTCAGAAACATGAAAGTTCCTGGTTACTGAGAGTTAAATTACAGGCTCTCATTTGTATATGATAAACTTTTGGAAATAGCCATGTATTTCTATACAGCATGTGCAACCTAAAAGAGAAACACTGCAGAGAATTACAAAGAATGAGCAAATGAATAGATTAAATGATAACTGTTTTGAGCATCAACGTGCATTATGGACTTTTCAACTTGATCAGATCATCAATGTGAACCTACTGGTGTCAGAAGGTAAGATGGCCATTTTTTCTAGATTACAGTGAAAATCTACCCTCATGAACACTACTTATGAGATTCTTATTTTCAAGTCTCAAAAGATGAAAAGAACTTTAATGCAATATGTGATTGAAGGCATGCTTTGGCTTTGCACATTCTGCCGGATTATCTCGAGTAAATGAAAGGAGGCAGATTTTTGACTGATGACATAGGTGAAATATGAAGTGCTGGAGAATTGGGATGAGTTACCTACCTCCTTAAGGATAAACAGAAACTATTCATTTTAGCTGAGTGGAAGTATTTGGTGGCAAGGCTTGTGCATAGTTTCTTTTTTTCCCTCCATGATAATTTGAGTACTCTGGTTATATACAGGTTATGGACTGATTTGGGAAATACTATGTTGTATATGTGTCAGCTTACCTGTTTTCTCTGTTGTCATTTTACTTTTAGAATGAACTCAAATTCCAAGGCTTGGTGATAAATGGTCATTAAAACTTTGCCCTTCACTTTCTCCTTGGCAAAGACAGCTTTTCGTGCTTAACAATGCTCTGACATTTCTGAAATGGACCTTTTGACCTGGAAAGAAAAAACCTGACTTTTTCAAAATATTCATTAACTTTTTGGCCAAATATATTTAGTGAAATATATTAAAAATTGTGAATAGTTTCAGCTTCCCCAAATTATGTATTTTGGTAAATAAATGAACCATCAAAAATGTATTTCACATAACTCTACTAACAAGTTGCCACAGTTTCATCTCTTTTTTCCCTCTGGTCCACAAGGTTCACTGGAGTTCAGAAAAAAAGCTGGTGGATTCCACAGCCATAGAACTGGGACTTTGAATTCACTGAGGAAAAAGTGAATTTTGTTGGAAAAAACATTAGAAACTAAGAATGCCAGTTTTTAGTAGTAGAAATACTGCATAGAGAAACAGCAGAACATCTTGAAAACTCAAGATGACAATATAGATAAAAACGAAATAGCTATTTAACTAAGAATTACTTCATATTAGCTAAGCATACCTCCTGACCTCTGAGTATCTCCTTTAGCCTGATTTTATTAATCAAATGTTATATTAAGCAAATGTGACAATCTCATTGAAAGCAATGGAACTCCTTTTTTTTTCAATATATCTGGAACTTTTCTTAAATATGGACTTCGGCCTTGGCATTTTAAAAGCAGTAGAGTAAAATGTGGCCATGAAACATGCCATCAATTCTTCCTGCCACATGTTTAGAGGCATATCTATATTTAAATGCATTAGTCATAATTTCTAAACATGCTCCCCTGTAAGTTTTCTCCTCTGTTAAAAGAAGCATTTGCTGTAGAATAGTGAATAGAATAATGAGCATGAATTATGCAAAGAAAATCTTTAAAGAAATTCTTCTTGCATATTTTAAACCTGTTAAAAACTTGAGTTTGAAAGACATTGTCATCCAAAGAGATTCATTTCTTTTCATAATAACGAAAATCGTTGCAAAATTATAGAACAGAATGTGTCAGTTATGTCACTCTAGGCACAGAGACTCATGCCGCAGTTATTCTTTTGAATTTTTTAAAGGCCCAAACCTTACACGGTTCACATTATGGAAACTAAAAATAATTATAATTCAGTTCCTCAACTTAACTGGAACTTAGGGGGAAAAAAGCCCTAATGTTACCAGTCTTCTATAAAACATGTATATTTAAAATAAAATATAACCTGAAATAGTTTATCAGTCTTAGAAAAAGATGTGGGACTAATTTTCTTTTCAACTTCAAAGGTGCAAGTCCTACTGAATTCAACAGAAGAGGCTCTTGGACAACAGAGAGCAGAATTTTAACTGGATAAATATTTTTTTAAATCTACTTAGGGAAAAATGGGATAACCATTGAAATATGCACACCAATCAAGACATCATTTGAATTAACATGGCATTTCTAGGTTACATGAATCTGTGCAATTTATGCTCTGAAATGGGCCCAATCTGGTTATTTGTTTTACAGAGGCAGCCCTCCCTGGGTCCATAGAAACTCTTATGGAGCCCCAAGCAGGATAGGGATTTGTATGTGCATCTGTGATTTCAGGCATGGCCCAATTGTGTCTGAGTTCATCCAACATCCAGGATCATCACATCCTAGTGTGACAGTGTCCCAATCCTCCTTTTCTCTCCTTTTCATTCTAATGAAGACTCAAAGGAACACAAAGGCAGCGTTCCTTGTGGTAAATCACTGTGCAGGATGTATAGGTACCTTAGAAAAGACATCACAAGGGAAGTGAGGAAGTTTCCTTGTGCCTTTCTCTAATCCCTTTAAAAAGTATGCAGGGTCAGTCACTATCTGCCTCTCTACAGCAAACTCCTGTGACAATTGGTAAAAGAATGAGCCTTTTATTTCTGTATCTATTTCTGTGTTTTTTTCAATAGCTGTTACAAAGAAGTACACAAGGCAATTTTGTTTTCATTCTCTTTTTTCTACATTAGTCTGAAGAGTGTCTTTATGGAGGCAGTTTTAGTACACAGAGAAAAATGACACTTGCCTCCCGAGAGAATTGTAAGTAAAGGAAACTTTTTCCTCCCCCCAACCCCCCATTTTATATACGCGCTTTCAAAGTCATGTTGGCTCTTAGACCTGAATCTACCTTGATCTTTAAGCACTTTGAGCTCTGCAGAAAAGTCAAGTTTGCATTAACTTTGACAGGGAGCTTTCATCCCATCAGACTTTGCTTCTTTTGTTCATGGTGAGGTCTTTCAAACTACAAATGAATTCAAATTTCTGGATAATAAGAGAAAAATGGACTTACAGCTAGTGTTTTAATTTTGAAGTATTTATTTTCTGCAGTCCTAGAAAGGGCATTTGAGAATTGAACCATTTCAGAGGGTTTTATGTTTTAATAAATTATTATTAAAATATCTAGTCTCATACACTTGCAGGTATCAATATCTATTTCTGGTCTGTCTCTCACACTTTTGATTGATTTACAACCTATTATATAAGATTTAAATAGGATTAAGGGAAGCCTAACAATAAACATTTTCTATGTGCATAAGAATTCCTTTCAAAAGGGCCTTCAGCACTACATGTCAGTCTTACATATGACAGCATTCTCACATATTTTAATGCTGGTAAACTTAGCAAAGGCAAGCCAAAGGCAAAGGCCCGTGAGTTCTGGAAGAGATACATAACTCAGTTATAAATACCAAGAGACAATTTCAGAATAATCTGCACAATATGTGCAGAAACCTGCCAACATGAAGTCCTACTGCCTAAATAATATATTATATGCCTTTAGTTTCATTATCTGGGTTTGTTTTTTTCCCATCATTTCTCACAAACAGAAAAAGAGGGGAAGATAAAGTTTATAAAACATATCATGTGAAATGTTTTCAAATTGTAACCAAGGAAAAAGAAATGCACATGGTTTTCCTTTTCTTTAAATGCATAGTTGAAGTTTACAAGAATGAAGTATAATTTATTTTAAAAACAGACACATGCCTTTGGTTCTGCCACTGCCTAGAGAACTTCCTTGCTATTTCAATTAAGAAGAAAGATAAATGCTCAAGTTTCCTTTTGTGCATCAAATTTGTGAAGTCCAGTCACAGTTCATTTACTAAGAATGAGTCCAGACATCTATCATAAATTGACTTAACAGAAAACATTTATTCAAAACCAGAGACCAGGTAATGATGTTCAATCAATTAAAGTTTGTTCATCCATAAAGAAAATAAACATAGAAGGGGAAAAAAAAGATACTGTAATTCTAATAAATATTTGAATAAATATTGATAGAATTAATTGAATAAATAATGACAATATTGTTCTAGGTGTGTACCAAGCCCCAGTCTATTTGTGTGAAAAACAAAAACAAACCAAAAAACAAACCACAGCTTTGTGTGAAGCTGAAGACAGAAGAAACCTGGTCCAATCTGAGGCCTAGCAGGTCTAAATCCTGAAGAAAGATAGCTTCATTTAGTGACAGCATGGGTGATTGGTGCCTCCCAAGTCGGTGTGTCTCCCCCCATCGGGGGGGGGGGGGGCACCAGATGACCGATGGGGGTGGTCTCCCAGAGGCCAATTGCTGACCAGGGAGGGACAGGAGCTATGCAGCCAAGATGGGGCAGGGTGCAGGACAGAGCCACAAGTGACTCGTCTAGGGGGCATGGCTTCTGCTTCTGTGTGCGCTCTGGGAGGCATGGGGGGGGAGTGGTCCCAGATCTGTGCAGGCTGCTGCTGCAGGCTGGGGCTGGGGCCAGGGCTGGGCCACACTGTGCTCAGGGTGGGTAGCAATTGGACTGGGAGAGGGGTTGGGGGGGCTATGGCAAATTTTGGGGATACTACAGTCCCCCCTAAGGCCCCCCTCCTAGCAGTTTCACTGCCTTCCCTGAGCACAGCACAGCCCAGCCCCCGCCAGTGGGAAGAGCCTGACACAGCCCCAGTCCCAGCCTACAGTGGCAAACTTCTCTGCATGCACAGATCTGGGGACACCCCCGCCCCCATATCTCCCTGGGTGCACATAGCTGAAGACGCTGTGCTCCCTGGATGAGCCGCTTGCAGCTCAGTCCCACACCCTGCCCCATCCTGGATGTGCAGCTTCTATCCCCACCCCCCCAGCCCCATTCCCTCTTTTACCGCTATGCACATGTCCTTCCCCACCTTTGCTGCAGCTGCTGGAAGCCCATGGCCGGGGTGCCTTGCGACCCTACCACTGCCCTGCATTTGGGGAGGCTAAGCCCTGTTAGCTTCCCCTTTCCACCACCTAAGCTCATAATGCCAACTACACCTCCAGATACAGGAGGCACACCATGCTAGGGCTATGCCACCACCTAGGAAAAGTTGCAGCTGGTGGCAGGAGGTCACCAGTGGTATGCAGTGCAGGAGGGCCCCAGGGAGACAGAAGGACTACATATACAGGAGCAGTTACCCAGGGACACATGAGAAGCAGGGGTGTTAGTAATTGTCCTCAGGCCATGGGGAAACTAAGGGTGCAGGTGCAGCTAGAGCTGGATTACATCTCCTTTGCCTTTTCTTGGGTAGCAGGGTCATTGGCCCCGAGGGGCAGGATTTGGGGGACAGCTCCAACAGAATGATGTTGCAAACATAAGACATGGACCCCAATGTTGTCCACATCACAGGAGGCCCCAGGACAAATACCTGGCTCTCAACAGACCTTGACTGCTCTGAATCTGGTACACAGAAACACCATTTCTATGGCAGGGGCCAGGATGTCTGGCCCCTTTCCTTCAATTGTTCATCAAAGGCCCTGCCACTGATGCAAGCACCCATCATTTCTCATGGTCTTTAGCATGGGGAGCTGAAGAGCACCCACTTCTCCTTACGGTCCTCATATGTGGGCCTGAAAAATGCACAGTCCCACTTCTAGCCCCAATGCAGGGACCTTAACAGTGCCCACTCCTCATCCTGATCTCAGCTCTGATTCTAATACTCCTGAGGCAGAGCCCACTGCTAATGAAGAAACGAGTGCCGGGATCATAATACCCCCGCCTGATATCTATTCAACCTCCTCTTGAAGACCCCCAAGTTAGGGGAGAGCACCACCTCCGTTGGGAGCCCATTCCAGAGCCTGGCGGCCATTTTTGGTCCTTATATCCCCTTTTCTGCGGGCAAGTGACCTCTACTAAATATCTTCTAGTCATAATTTTCAAGTAGCCCATCATGGCAAAACATCCAAAAAGGGAATGTCCCAGTTTTTCTTTTTTTTCTTTTTTAAATTTTAAAATGCATTTCTTCCCCTTCCCCAACCATTGCTGACTTGTTCTCTCACTCTCTATTGCCTATAAATAAGTATAAGTGAGCTAAGACATAGGATAAGCTTCAACATTTTATTTTGGTAGCAAGTTGTATTTGTTTTGTCTTTTTCTCCTTCTTTATATTGTATAATTATTATGTTTATATTGATTTTTACTGTTCTATATCACTGTTTTACTGGTACTATATGATTTAGGCCTACATATGTAAGTTGGCATAAATCATGTCAAGTTTCCATTTTGTTTGTCAAGTCTCCATCTTTTCCCCAAGCCCTGTTGTGTAACCTATGACACATACCTACCCCTCCTATGTAACTTGGTTTCTGGATGAATGGGGATGAATGTGAGTGCTTGAGAGACAATGGCAGTAGGTCTAAAAATAGCTCCTTCTGAATGACCAAACTATCAACACCAATACCTGGACCAACCACCCAGCCATTGGAACTACCATCAGCATTCAAAGAAAGAAAAGATGAGGCAATCCACCATTGTGCCAGGCTGCACATGCTCAGTAAGAACACCTGGAACCCTCTGGAACAGGACTAACCTTGCCTGGACAGGCCCTCCCCATAGGAGATCAGAGGTAGTCTGCCCCATAAAAGGGGTAGTGAAGACTGACTCCTTGGGACGCCCTCTCCATCTGGACCAGCACCATGCCACACCACCTATCCACCCAGAGGCCCTGCCGGTGACCCCCCTCTGGACAAAAGCTGCTGGGCAAAGACCCTTTTCCAACCTGGATAGGTAGCTATCACCCCTACCCTCTCTTCAACCAAGGACTTGGACTCTGTTTCTCTTCCCTACCTGGACTCCAACCCTTCCACTGAGTCTCTATCTCCTACTGCCATTGTGAGTGCATGTGCGTGTGCATGTGTGCGTAAACCAATAACTTCATGGGGCTGTGTAGTGTGTTGTCTATTTAATAACCCTGTTATTTGGACCCCTGAGTTGGGTTTTGCTTTACTACGGTTCCAGCCCTGCTCCATTCTCTGCTCCTCACCCCTCTAACTTCTGTCTCATTTCTCCATCGCCTGTTTCTGGCTCACTTCCACCTCCAACACCTGTCCTGAGCTCCTCTCTGCTTCCAAACCCCCTGTTTCTTTGCCACTGTCTTATTCCCACTGCCTTTTCCCTTGATCTCTGCCACTACTATTACCTTGTCCCCACTGCCTTTTCCACTGAGCTCCCAGGTTTCTGCCTCATTTTCTTTCCTGGCTGTGTCCTCCTTGCCACTGGGCTTTTTCCCTTGCACCAGTGACCTCGAGTAACCCTGGGGCCACTTGATCTTAAGTAAACTCAAGCCTCAGTTCCTCATCCAGCTTCTTTCTAGTCTACCAGTTCTAATGTCAGTTCTGGCAACTTTCACTCCCTACACTTTAACTTTCTCTCATACCTTAACCTTTCCCCAAGTATCCTAGGTACTCCAAGCACGCACATACATACCGTACCATCCAAGTTAGGAACTTACCTGTGTGTATGTGTAGGTCGGTTGTATATGTGTGAACTGGTGAGTGTGTGTGTGTGTGTGTGGGGGGGTATATATATATGTCATTGTGTGCATGATATACAAATTAGTGATCTGTGTATGTGTACTGAGTGTGCCGGTATTGACAACTGATTGTTGTTTAATTTTTGGTGTATAGTGTGTATGTGCTTGAATTGGTGATAGGTATGCATGTGCCTAGGCTGGTTTGGATGTGTATGTGCCTGAGTTGGTAGTGTGTGTGTATATGCAACTAATTGATTTGTGTGTTTGTATATGTGCAATTGTGTTACACCCTTCTGTCTAACAGCACAATATTGAGATCCTGAGATTTGGCCTGAATCCAAAGGGAAAAAGGAGGGTGCGGACTGGTATTATGCCTTCACCCTAATTGCTCAATTATTCATTCAACGCTGCATCAGCATGACAGCAGAGTCTGCTACCTACTCAGAGCACAACCCCTTTCCTTGGGACTGGATCCCAGATAGGCTGGGTGGGGGAACGTCAACAAATGACAGGTGGCACAAGTGACTTACCATTTCCAGCTGCTCTCTCTGCTGGAGTGCCTGGCTGAAATATGGTAAGGACCAGAACTTCTGCTTTTATACCCCATGTCATCAAAAGAGTTTGATAGTTTTCACAGAGCCATCGTTTCTCTATTCTCAGGGACAACACCTACATGCAGGAGGGGAGCCTACAGAGAATGCAATGGCCCAAGGACAGGGTGCTGCACAGCTACGGAGTAAATGAGAGTTGTCTCTGGGAGATGGTGATGAATCAAGGAAGAGATCTTAGCAGCCCTGTAGCAATTCCTGAGCACCAGGTGTATTGCAGACTTCTGGGGCCATGAGCTTCAGCACCAGGATGAGGAGAGACTACAAATATAGAAGGAGAACATTGTGATGCTAAAGGATGTCTACATCTAGTCTCCTGAGGTACAGGAATAAGATAACTACTCCATGTTTCAAGGAGGCTACCACGCCTTCACAGAGCTGACAAAGTCCTAGCAGAATGAAAGGGAGTTCATAGATCTGGGTCTGCATCACCTATGCCGCTGAATAACATCAAGGCTGTCTCCCTTAAAGACACCATAGTCCCCTGGGAACAATGTGGCATGAAAAGGTTCTCCCATCTCCAGTTACCAAAGTGTGTCCTACCCTGGGGATTATTTTGCAAGCTGTGGAGAACAGGGGTCTTGCAAATGGAACTCCTGGAGGCAAGGTGGGGGGGAAAGCTGTTCCCCTAGGCACCTTGACTGAAAGTTACGGGGGACCAGGAGGCAAAAGGGTAAACCAGGAAAGGCAGAACTGGAGACTCTGTGACCCTGGTGGCTGGTGGGGAAACCAGACATGCCATCTCTGGAGGGCAAGGACAGATGGCATGACTGGGACTGGAGCACCTAGGATCCCAGGGCAGGCCTACCCCAGCTGCTACAGTCTTCCTTGGTTCAACCACACCCCTCAGCAGCTGTGGTGTTCCCACTATGAATTCAGGACCCCACATTGGTACCAGGACAGCCCTAGCAAGGTGCTGGACTGTCCATGCGAGGGGATGACTGCAGTCCACTGTCTCACTATGCCAGACTTTTGCTAGGATAGGGTTTAGAAATAACACATAGAATCCCCCACCTCCTCCTCCCACCAGGCCCAGTACCCATGGAAGATCACATCTGGACCCTAGTCCCATTCTTAGGGACTCTTCTAGCTAGAGCAGGGAGAGGGACTTGCCACCCCTGGTCTCAGGGCATGAGGCATTCCCCAAGCAGTCATGTGATTAGGGTCCTTGTAGAGGGAGAGGGGGATAACATTAGCAAGGACATCCTTTTCCTTCAGAGACCCACAAGGAGCCCACAGTCTAGGCAGTGGAGCTGGCTCCTGCACTTCCCATACCCATACTTCCACATAGCATGCCTTCTTCTCCACCCAGGCCTTGCAGAAGACTTTCTCTTGGCATCACAAGTGTTGTGCAAGATGCAGGCAGTGATTATGGGGTATCAGGTACTCCTAAGCCATGTTTATGCACCTTCTCAGAGTCCTCCACCACACCTTGAAACAGCTGAACACACACTTAATAGTCATGCAGCATTTGCTGAGGCAGTGGTTGAAGTGTTCTTTCCTGCAGTCCGAGGTGGTAAACTAGGTCTCTGATGATTAGAGTGGGATAATGATTCTTCTGATCCTGATACTGAGATCCTCAGGGCTATAGTATCTATTGTCCACCACATAGGGGAGGGTAAAGTTCTGGGAGACCCTGGAATCATGAACATTGCCTGCCCACCTAGGGAAGATATGGGTGAAGTACCCATGGTGGCTGACAATACCATGAAGCATGATGGAGAAGAAGCCCTTTTGCTGGCTGAACTCCACAGTGTTTTGGGGTATGCCGAGAATGAGGATGTGGGTGCTGTCGAATGGCTCCCACACAGTTTGGGAAACCCATGTAGCAGAAGCCAGTGATGACCTTCTGTGGGTTGATGAGGTGCATGAAGCAGTTCACCAAGATATCCTGGATGATGCCACACACCTCCTGGACCACTTTTCTGATCATGGACTCACCCACACTGAACTGCTTGGCAAAGGAACAGAGGATGTTGGGGACATTGAGCTTCCAGACAGTGGTAGAGACTTGTTTCTCTGTAGTTGGGGGTGGCCTTATTCCTATGCCCTGCCACTCAATATGGGGAGCCATCTGGATGACAATGTCCATGAAGGGGGCTTAAAACATATGGAAGTTCTGCAGTCACTGCTTATCATCCCAGGTGCCTAGGAAAAAAGCACTGCTCCCAGTCACTGCTGGTCTCACAGGCCCTGAACCACTGCTTAATGGCCTGGAAGCATTCCCACAGCACCCCAGAACCAATGACGTCAAAAGCCTCTGCTTCCTTGGTCAGGTGGAAACAGTTGACACATTCCAGGACTCCTGGTAGCCATAGGGTCCAGTATGTTGCCCTGAATGAAACAACAGGTTCCTATCTCATAGGCAGGAAGGCACATGCCAATGCAAACATGCTGTGTTATGTGCAGATGAGCATGTGTAATGTCCCACAGCCTCTGATAAGAGCTGTGCAGGCCAGTAAGGATATACTACAGCTCTTGAAGTCAGGAAGGGTAGGGATCCATGTTGGGGTTCATGCAATGAAACTGATGCATCTTCAATTAACAAGAGAAGGCAGTCAGTCTAGGTCTCTTCTGGAAGCCTCTTGGCAGGGCCAGAGGGGGGAATCACTGAGATTGACAGTTCTGTGGGAGGGGGCATGGTCCCTTGTAGTGGTCAGCCACTCAGGACTCCTCTGCATGCTCAGCAATCTCTGGCAGCCCAGGGAGCTTGCAGGGCATGTTGGGATGTATACCAAGGAGTCCCTTGTCTGCCAGCTGTCACCATGTCTGCATGCCTTCTCCCCTGAACACTTGCTCCATCAGTAGGAGTTTAGGCTGCTCCAACTAAACTGCACAATTTAGACCACTTCATTTGAATGCTTGCACACACCTGAAGTGAAATTAACAGACAAGAGGAACAAAAGATGCTCTGTACACATCTGACAGAAGCATTTGTTAACAGAAATTACAAAACTGATTAGTTAGATTCCTAGCTTAGAAGATGGAAAATAGAATTAAATGAGCAGAGAGAGGGAAATAATTAAGAAAACATATTTCCTGCCAGCAGTAGAAAAAAAGTCATAAAAAACTAATACCACACCAACATGAACAGAAGGAACAAAAAAACCCCACTCAAAGCACAGCAAAAATGTTGACTAGAAAGGGTGAAATATTTAAATGAGAGTACAAATCTAAGTTAAAAGCCCTGCTATTACTCGAGTTGCATTGTGTGTCAGACTAGCACAGTCAGTCTCCAACAGTAAATGAACAGCTTATGGAAATAACTACTTATCACTGTAAGCAGGATGGTGAAAGTACAACTCCAGCTGGGTCAGTTCTTCTCTCATAGTATAGAGGATTTGTATGCAAAACTCCTGACAGTTCTATGCATAAAGCCTACACATATAGAAATGTAATTCATAAACATTTATTTTATAAGGGTATTTATACAAGATTAGCAAATCCGTCACCATGGGGTCCAGATTAATGCATCAAATAGATGCAGCTTGCTGGGCAGGTGCTGGCAAGTGGTAGAATGCTCTTCCATTCTAATAGAGGGCAGAAGGAGCCACCAGAAGGAAGAGGGAAACTCCCTTCAGTATATGCACTACAAAGTGCAATAACACACAAATGCCTAAGCTAATTGTAAAAGAATTAGCTGTGGTACCGGAAGCGGTATATCCAGCTGAAATGCAGCTCAACACAGGCTATTTTACCCTGCTGAAAAGAGAGGCAGGAGACTCCCAGGTAGGTAATTTATTTTTTGGGAATCCTCCCTCCCATAACTCCTACTCTAGATACCATCTCTCCCCAGCTTTAGATCCCAAATCTCATAGGGAAAGGTTATCAACATTTTACTTTGAATAACTTTTGGATATTCTGATGAAATAGAAACCTTTGTAGAAAATGTCCCCTTTTATCACTTTTCATTGCGCTGTCATTGGGGGGAAAAAAATCAAATTTTGTCAAAAATGAAACTTGTTAATTAAATCTGTTGTTTTCTGTTAATTTATTTGGTGGTTTTGTTTTGTTGGTTTTATTTTGAAAGGACACAAGGAATTATTTTCATCAGACACTCTAAATGTGTCACGGGGACAACATGCACTTAAGGATGAGTGTTAATTAAAAATGATGAGGGAGAGTTGGTAGACCTGTACTTATGCTTTTCAAGAAAGGTCCCTGAGTTATGTTCCCCCTTATTTGACTTCTCAGGGACAATTTATTTTTAAATTATTTATTTTATATGAAGGATGCTGTTTATCTAGCTTAACCTGATTATTTTCCGATAGTGTATGTGTGAGTATGTGTGTATTCTGCTGAAATTTCCATCTGCTTTTTGTTTTTTACCTCTGCACTACTGTCCTGCTCCTCTTTTCTGTGATGGATGTTAAATATGTTGTAAACAAGTACATCAAGGAAGGTTTTGGATTCCACAACATAATGAATTACTATCAGGATAGGAAACTAGGATCCATCTCCCAATCCTGGTGACTCTGGGGAATTCTACAGAGACATCAGATTCAGCCTCTAGAGAGAAATATCACTTTATACTTTTCAATTCTAACAAAATTAGCATGTAGCCTAAAACAGTTATGAGGAGAGTGCACTTCACACTCACTGGTCTTTGAAAAGGTTACGCCTCCATCAAGCTGCCCCTTTCTTTTCACATTTATTAATTCAGATTTTTTTCTATTTGAGATTAGTGTAGAAAACTTCACATTTATAAAAATGTTTTCCTAAGGTTCTTTAGTTGTATTTTTGTCCTTTATGTCTGGGAAAAACTGAGATATCTATTTTTTTTCATCATCTCTGCTTGTTTTCTTCTGGCTCTGTTTCTTTTTCTAATCCTTTTCCCTTTAAAGAAGCATTGACCTTCTAGAGCTACTTTGTTAAGCAGGTAATTATACTTCCCTGATTCTACCCTGTGGGCCATGTGAGAGTCATACAAAAATGTTGGGGACTTCTCCCCCCCCCACAGGTAATTAAGACATCTTTGATAGCTGCATTTCTTTTTTGAAAAGAAAAGAAAAGGATTTTAATGTCATAAGTGGCAACAAATCAAAAGGCAAAAAAAAGTCAGAATATTTATTGAAAAACATTGTGCTTCATCCTGCGCACAAGTGTCTTTCAGGTTTAGTATTTACCGTCAATACTGGCTGTATCTACATGAGTGGCAGACTGCTATTTGTTACTCTGCAGTCATTTAGTACTTGCATAACTAAGCACTAAATGACTGCACGGTAACTGGTGTTACTGCACTATAGCATCCCTGCAATTTTTCTTTCCAGATGCTACCATGCAGTAGCAATGAGCTCATTACTACTGCACAGTAGCGATGCATCATGGTTAGTGCCCACCAATTCTACTGCACAGTACCGTGTCGTGTAGACGTGCCTGCTGAGTAGCAGCTGTTTATATGATTGCTACCTGTAGGTATCTTTCATCTGAAGACTGTAGGAGTCAGAGAGACTGGGTTAAGAAGAAATATTAATAGGGAAAAAGACAAGTGTAGGCATAGTCATAAGAAATCCGTACAAGAAAATTTGAGAAAGATTAGCCTCAATATATAATATCACATATTCTATCCACCCATTTCAATTTATCTATCTATACTATTATCAGAAGGAGGTATCATTTATGGCCTTATATTGCCCTTAGCAACAAGTCATCCTTTGTATTTTCAAAGAAGTAATATCAGTTCTTGCTACACAAGTATAAAACATAATGTAAACCTCATTAAAAGTATAGTAGCTGTTCAAGTCTGTGGTCAAAAATAAAAGCCATTTTTTTATATGAATGAACTGTCAATAGTTTAAACCTACGTTTTACTGTATATATTTTGACAAATATTTCCGAGTCATATTATTGAAATAAGCAGAAATATTACTAAATATGCATTAGTAAGGCCATGATCCAGGAAATGCATAAGATGTATGCTTAAGTTTAAACGATAAATTATTCTATTGTTTTTAATGAGGTATTTTGTATGTAGACAGCTAACCACTCACATAAGTGTGGAATGACAATACAAATGGCATATCCTCTTCTGTGGCAGGTGTGTCACACTTGGGAACAGAATCTTCCGGAATGCCCAGCCCACTCATTCCCCATCTTGCTGTAACAAATCCCTGAAATGAGGTACTGTAGTTGACTTACAAAGGTCCTGAGTGTACACCCAACACTCATTTTAGGTTCTGTGTCTCAGGCAGGCTTCCTGGGCTGCACTCAGACAACACGTCTACATATTCAATTAGTGAGAAGCAATAAACACTGAAGCAGTGTGAGCCAGGATAAACTACTCCTGAGTGGAGTGTCTATACATGCACCTGAGACAGCAGCAATTTGAGCCACAGCAGAGCAGGTCCAGGCTGACAAGGGAAATGGGGGGTCAGCCCTGGACTCTGGGTTGCAGTGCTGGGTGGTGAAGGGGCTGGATGGGGCACAAGGGTGCTGAAAGTGTGGAGCCATGTGGCTAAGTGTCAGGCAAGAGTCTGGCCTCCAGCTGACTGGGCTGACCAAGTGCAATTTATGCCCACACTCAACATCTACAGCCATGTCCAGACAAGCACAGCCATTTGGTTCCTTAGGGACAAGTAGCAGCAGTGAACCTAGCACCACAGCTACTTGTCCTCAGGGAACATCCATGCCTTGCATGCTTTGGTGCACAGTAAGTTATGCTGAGTGGGGTTGGGGGCATTGAGGCCAGCACAGTGCTGGCCCTAGCAGCCTTACCTGGGATCCCAGGGGCCTCCCAGGGCTGCTGCATCTGCGGCGATCCTGCTGGGTGGAGCTGGCTGGCAGCTGCAGTGCAGTTCCAGACAGCCCAGCTCTGCTTTGCTTTTCAACTGCACATGCTGCCCAAACATGTGCTGCCCAAGCATGTGCTGACCCTGGATAGCCAGTGGTCAAAAAAACCCACAGAAAAAAACCCAAAAACCAACAGATCAGTGCATGCATGAGCAGTGCACCCTTTCAGCACAGAGAACAGCTGAATGTGCAGTATGTGGTGCCACATACCACATGGCTGCACTCATCTGGATGCACCCTACATGTGTATTTAATTGCAGTAAATTACCCTAGCATAAGATAGTACTGTCCCCAACAGTACTATCTTACTGCAGCATTAATTACTTTACTGCAGTCTAGTACTGTTGCACATGTAAATGATGATGCTTTACTCCACAGCTAATTAGTCTACTCTGTAATAAACTGCATGTGTAGATACGTCCAGAGATGCTTTAAGGTGGATACATTGCTTCATTGAAGGGATATGGCACACACAAAGCAGAATCAAGTGGACTGGACATGATTCTTAGAGTACCTTAAAGTACTTACAGGATGCAAAATGGATAGGTAGTCATAGTTAGCATCTGTCTCAAGAGAACAGAATTGTGCTGAGACATCTGAGAGTACGGCTATAAAGCCCAATTCTTGAGTGAGATTCCTTTCCACACTTATTACATTTGAACTTCATATCAAACAATTCTGAAGTGGTGTGTGCTTCTTCCTGAGGTTTCTTTTTTCCTCCGTACGTTGGACTCTTCTTTCCTCAAAAGCCTTCATTCCATGCTCGAAAGACTGTTTTCAAGCAATCTTCTCCCAGTCATTTGGCCTGATGTTCATTGCCTTCATCTTTCTCTTACATGCAACTTTGAACCAGAGATAAGGATGCCCACATGGTCTTCTTCCTGTAAAGACTTCTCCATATAAGAGATTCTTAGGTAGACAGCCATCATTCATTCTCTGTATATGACCAAGCCATTGAAGTCAACACTGATTATGAAGAGAATTCTCAGAATGTTGGTATGTTCCAAGATGTCAGTGTAGGCAGCTTTGTCCCACCAGGAATTTCCTAGAATGCAGTGAAGGCAAAGTGGAAGCTGTTGAGACACTTTTCCTGAATAAAATATGTGGTCCAGGATTTGCTGCCATACAAATGTGTGCTGGTGATGTGAGCATGGTATACTTTGATCTTGGTCCTAACAGTCAGTTTGTTGTTGTTCCATGCTTGTTTGACTTAGTTCTACCTGTTGTTGCATTTAGTTATATTAGAAGGACCATAAAATATATTTATAAGCAAACAAAGAAGCAGACTATGTTTTATCACCCTAATCTATAGCATTAGAAGTGTTAGTTATACTGGTGGGGGTATCATAGCTTTTTATAGAGATAGAGTTATAATGGAGTTTTATGAGAGTCTATAGGAAATGCTCTTGAACAGTCAGTAGAAATTGAGAACACAATAGTTTTATCCATAGAGCGCAAAGCTGGAAAATGAGTCAGAAAAAATCAAGCAATATAAGCAAAGGTGGGGAAATATTAAAGAAAATTTTACTTAACAATAACACAGGGAGAAGGGAGACTAATAGTAGGATATATGATCGAGGGAAAGAAAAAAATACAAATACAAGGAAGAATTAAATATTCGCATTACATAAAGTTTACCATCCTCAAATTGCATAAAATACATACATTCTGTTTCACTGTGGATATTTTCTATTGAGAAGCAGATTTTGGTAAATCACAGCTTTTGGGGGGTTTTGTAACCTGAATTTTTGGGAAAATAAATATATTAAAAGCTACAAATTCATCACATATTATAGTAATAGGGGCCATACATCTTACTCTCAGCTGTCTCCCAAACAAAAGAAAAAGAAAATAAAAAACTGAGCTAAAATTGTCCTTCAAAATATAATGAAAAAAGGGAAACAGTAATGAGAGGGGGAAGAATCCATATTATTACTAAACTGGAATAATATTCTTAATACAGTAAAGCATCCAAGCTCGACAATACCTGGATATCCATGACCTTTCTAGTGTTTAAGCCCCAGAAGGCTGACTGCAGCAGAACTTGACTCTTTGGGAACCTAATATGTTTAGACGTGGTCTATAAATATAAAAATGTCTTCAATTCACACACTTAATTTTGATATAATATGAGAAATGTTCTAAGCAAAACCTGGAAGTAAACAGAAAAGAATGTTATTTCAAAGGGCAGATAAAATTAAAAGATCATATCCAAGAAATTAAACATCAGAAGATAGTGTGTCTTCTCTCTCTCTCTCGTTAGTCAAATCCAGCCTAGGCTCAGAAAAATTATTCTTTATGGTATACATCTGATTTCTACTTAGTCACCAGTTTAAAGCGAAGTACCCACAATGAAACAGCAGCGTACCTATATTAGGGCTGTGCAAAATGGCAGCGTTCCATTTTGACCAGTGTTTCGATGTTTTCATGAAACAGTGTTTCATTTTGAATTGTCTTTCAATTCGAAACAGCTGTTCTGTTCCGTCGAAACGGAGAAACTGTTTTGACGTTTTGCCCATAGGATATAATGGGGAAGGACAAAACTTCCTATATCTTCACCGTTTCTGGCTTGATTTGGATGAAACTTGCAGGAATGGTAACCCTTTCTGGGGGCACCAAGTCTGCTAATTTTCAAGGAGATAGGTGCAGGGGTTTGGGGGAAACTGTGCCCCAAATTATATATTAAGCTGGTCCCCGAGTGAATCATGATTGATTGCATAACACAGTAGCTAGTGTGGATAACAAGTTAATGAGCAAGGATTAACACCTACAAAATCACAGACTAAGAGGAGGAAAGAATCTATACAGAGTCAGGAACTGCTTCTGCCCCAAGACAGAGACAGTTAGTTGCACAAGCACCCATGTCACGAATTTTGTCTGTCAGCAGTTAGGGCTGCAGGACCCCAGAACCCCTCTGCACCTATCTCCTTAACAGCTGGCAGGCTTTGTGGCTGCAGCAGAGCCTAGTAGCCAGGCCTTCAGTAGTTTGCCCTACCACCCCGTGCCCCAAGACAGACCCTTGACACGAGTTTTTCCTGTCATCAGCTAGAGGTGCAGGGCCCCAGAACCCAGAAGCCCCTGGACCTATCCCCTTGAAAGCTTGCAGGATTTGTGGCCGCAGCAGGGGCTAGCAGGCCTGCAGCTTTCACCCTGCTGCTCCTTAACACACACAGTGGCAGCCCTGTCACAAGTTTTGCTTGTCCACTGCTTCAGGTACAGTTTCCCCCAAACCCCTGCACCTATCTCCTTGAAACTTGGCAGGTTTTGTGGCATCTGCAGGGGCTATCCTGCCTGTAGTTTTGATGCACTGTGGCTTAACACATACATGTGACACAAGTTTTGCTTTCAAAACCCTGACGTGCAGTTTCCCCGACCCGCTGCACCTATCTCCTTGAAACTTGGCAAGCTTCATGCTCTCAGAAGGGGATACCATTTCTGCAAGTTTCATTCAAATCAGGCCAGAAATTACAAAGTTATAGGCTGCTTTAACCTTCCCCATTATAGCTTATAGGCGAAACGTTGAAACAGCAATATGAAATGGCAAAACGCACAGCTCTAATCTATATTACAAAATAAACCACCATAAATAAATGTTACACATATTGGTGCTGGTCTCAGCAACTAAGTAACTGATCAAATGGATGAAGCGAACCATTTATTCTTGATCACTTTCAGGTCAGGCTTTAGTCTCACTGACACTGGGAAGAGAAGAAGCAGCTTGTATTTCCACTATCTATATTTTGTCTCCTCTGTAGATAGAAAACTTAAGATTCCAAAAGAACACTATCTATATTGGGGGTAGGCAACCCCCCGCATGAATGCCAGAGAGTGGCACACAATGGCATTTTGCTTGGCATACATGCCTCAAGGAAGGTGCTGGGACTGCGGTGCCACAACAAAGATAGGGCCTCTCGTGGCTCCCCCCTATGACCTGCCCCCTCCCATCTTGTAACATCTATTGGGCACTTTGCCCAAAAACATTGCCAACCCCTGATTTATTTCCTTTTAGTTTAGCTCACAAAAATATAAAATTGCTTAGAGAAAATTTGTAAGAAAACCCTTTGTGGATTATTTAAATTTTCCCCCTTAAAGTAATATGAAGCCACACCCATTCTTAGCATCTGATGAAGGCTGTCATCATCTATGAAACCTTA
>NW_005842511.1:974213-992205 GCF_000455745.1 Alligator sinensis | reverse complement strand
AGAGTGTTTCAAAGGTGCATTTTTACCCTGACTTCTTTCAATAAAGTCTGTCAAGCAAAGTTTTAAAAGTGATGCTCCTTGGGGAAACTGGAGGGGGGGAGGGGGGGGAAGACGGGAGGAAAAAAAGAAAAATACTTCCTCTTCAAAATTTGCATCTCAGCTTCTGGCTAGGCACAAAAAATTGTCTTGAGACAAAGCTGGGTTGGTTTCCACAATTTCAGTTTGCTTCATAGGAGCTGGAAAGTAGCCAGGAAACTTCTGTTCCTGAAAATATAAAGGATGTTGTTTCTTGTCTTTTTTTTTTTTTCCAGAATTATTCTTTCTTCTTTTTCTGACCAAGCGAAGCAGTATCTTCACAAAAAGGCTTTAGCAGCCTTTAACATTTAGAAATGATAGGCAAATTAGTGGGAGGAGAGCTGTGTTTCCTTGTGGATCTTAGGTCAATTTCACTCAGTCATTGTCACTTTCAAGCTTAAAAAATTATGTTTGCAAATGACTTGCTTTAAATTTTTCCTCTCAAGAACAACAGAATTATTATTTTTTTAAATCCCTTCAGACAATAAAACTTTTCTGTCCTGATGCATTATGTGACAAACAGAGTGACATTTCTCATACTAAGAATTTAAGTATATACTTCAAACTGTTTATTTTGTTTATTTATTTAAGTTTATTTAAATTCAAGGGTCTGAGATAAATACTAATTGGTATCTTTGGAGCGACTCCCACTAGCTTTAAGGGCTCTTGGATGAAGCTCTCCATTAATACAATGCTCACAAGGCATGCCAAATAGATCATTTAAAAGGCAACTTTACTTCAAAGAACTTTTTTTTCCAAAGTGCATGAACACCAGTGCAAGCTTCTGCATGTTGCCTTATGTTGGTGATGGTGGTGTTGCCATCACCACCCTGAACTTCCAATTCACTACACAAAATGGCCCCCAAATAATGGTGGGTTCCTTCTCTTTCTTCCCATGATACTGCCTGCCTTTCCTTTTTTGTGCTACCTGTCTTCTTTCCTCTCCAATTTCTTCATCTCACTAAATACTATCCACACAAATTCTTACATAGTTCCAGCTACATACTACATTATGAAATAAAGATAATATAGTCTAATGAACCATGCAAGGAAAACATTTTCTTTCAAATATTTATATTATTTTACTAAAAAATACAGCAGTAAGCAAAACAATGACCCTATGCACTATTAATATAGCCTAACAGCCATTATACTTATTGTGTGTTAAGAACACAGAAAATGCTCTACAGACATTCACTGCACGCAAAGTGCTTTTAAAATGGCAGATCCCAATCTAAAATAACCCTGGATAGATGTGGTATCAGACTAAAATTATTTACGTTAGAGTGCTTTATCGAACAGCTGTACCACATTCGAGCATGACTCAAGTTAGACCACAGTCCTCGAGTATCTGAGGGGCCCCTCACAGGATGGTGTGCTAGCCTTGGCCATTACCCATCTGCTCCAGAAAAGTATCAGCCCAGCCCCACCCCCAGACTGTCACAGATTGGAGACAGAAAAGGCTTTCCTTCCTCCTTGTGCAGCCAGACAGGGGTGTGGGAGAATGGAACCCCCATGATGCATACAGATTCCCTCCATCCTGCTTGCTGGCTCATATCTTGGGGCGGGGGAGGGCTAGCTGGGTCTGAGAGGCAGGGAGTCTCCATTCCTCTAGCCCTCCACCCCCAGATCCTGGTCTGGTGAAAAGCTGCGTGCAGTGTTGAGGCTGGGGCAGGGCAAGGGGAATGGAGCCCCGTAGTAGATAGGTGCCCCCCAATTTACTGGGGGAGGATGAAGAGGTCTTTGTGGTGGGGGCACTCTGTTCCCCCTGCCTGCTCATCCTGATGTGGACCCGGCCCATCCCCTCCCAAGACCCAAGCCAGCAAGTTAAGGTGGGGGGGGGGGAGCATGTGGCAAGGGATTCCATTCTCCCCCTCCCCTTGCAACCCGTGCTGATAGCCACCAGCTGATGGGGGGCAAGGCTGGGAAGAGGGGCCATTCTGACAGCCTCCTGGGAGGCATGCAGAAGCACCCCCAGCCTGCTGACCTCAGCCAGTGCCCTCCAAGGGTGAACTTCAGTTTTGTTCAGTCCTGTACAAATCTAGGGTGCTTTTAGTAAAGTGTGAAAGTTAGAGTGCTTCCACATTGGGACCCTGAACATCTGGACTTAGCCACAGTGCATTAGCAATACAAGTGTATCTTAAATTAGTCCTGGTGAAGTTAGGCAGACAAGATTCTTTGAATAAATCCAATATCTTTTATTAGACCAACTCAAGTAATTGAAAAAAATCATCTTTGCAAGCTTTTGAGTACAAATACCCTCGTCAGGCTGAGGAAACGTAAAGCAGCCAGAGGCCAACAAGCATGCAAGAATGGTGAAGTTGTAATTTTTATTCTCATGAACGTCTATACATAAAAGCATGGATCACCAGATTTATGTGGTAAAACACTGTCAAAACAATTTAGTGTTATTGTAATATGTATTCACTTGTATTTTTAACATAACTATTCCAAAAGACCAACGTGCACATGTATTCTTTATATGCTTATAAGGAGACATATTTTATAGAGTCCATATTGTATTAGTCTTATTGGGCATAGTGTATTACAAATGATTCTATGGAAAGCACAAAGACTCATCTTCCTAAAAAAAATAGAAGAATTTATTTATTTATTTATTTATAAATTCTTTTCTTTTTTTTTTTTTTTGTAGCATAGTGGATAGCCCAGCACCTCGTTAGTCATGTGCATAACTGCAAAATTGTAATAAATATTATTTTACATTTCTGGACTGTTTCAGTAGCCAAAGAAAAGGTAGTATACCATACTTTCTCCCATACCTCCCCCATTTTACTTTTGTAGACCCTTCCATCCACTTTGCTTGAATGCAGTGCTCATATGGGATAGTGGATGTCTGAGTATTTACCTACCAGTTCACAGATATAGCTCAGACTTCTGCATCTGAATCTGGAAATGCATATACACTCTGGAATTTGCAGTCTTAACCTCTGTAATTTTACATAAATTATACAAAGTATCTGCAGTTAAATAAGTTTAAAAATAAGAACTGCCTATCTAAAGAACTGTGTAAATACATTTAATTTAATTTACAAAAGCAACTTCATATTAGATATTTTTCCTTATTCACCTTTTTCCTCTATACAACAGTGCTCATTAATCTTCCCACCCCCCCCCACACACTGTCACATTTACTATGTCAACCATGGATTGTGCTGTTGCACCAAATACATCTAGATACTCGGTTACTTGAAAGACCTTGATCCATCTGTGCTATTCTTTCTATACTGACATATGTCTCCTTTCAGTACAAATATGAAATTCAAGGATGAGTTCTAACCATTTCCGTTATTGGTATTCATGCATGCTGGTTCAGATAGATTATTGTTACTGTGTTAGGCAGCTAAGATTAATGTCAAATTAACATAAAATATAAGGATGACAATATGCTGGAATTTGTATATTATACACTTGAATCTAAAGGCATTTTGGAATTGATCCTCAAGGACTAAATAAGACATATTCGTTAACTCATTGTAACATATTTCCTGCCCCTCCCCCCCCCCAAGCATGTCTGGTGGTGTCATTCCTAGAGACACTTGCAATAAGAGTACCGCTGTGATTAGTATAGGCTGGACGATAATAATCTTGATTGAATATAATGGTGATCTTGTTATAAAAACAGTGCCCCCCCTCCCCTTTCCCTATTCAAGTCGGTGCTTTGACTGGCAACAGGGAAACATGGTTGAAGAACCATGTCACTGGTATAACACCAACATAATTTTCTGTAGATCATCTAGAAATATTCATGATAAAGTTCAAGATTTGGGAACTGACCCTATAAATATTAAGAAGGTACAAGGATAAAAGCCAATAAAACTCTTCATACAAATAAGTGTTACTCAAGTTAGCACCTGGCCTGCATAATTGGATCCATGTAACAGAATGTGGGGACTGTATTAAAATTGCAATATTTTCTGACAAAACAAGTTTCTCTGAGTAAAATCAAAGACGAAATTCAAGTCTTTTGTTATAAATACTATTTGCTTCTGTGGGTTTATCAGGTTATAAAATACAAAGGGCATGTCCACACATGCAGGCATGTGAGCTTGCAGCAGCTCAAATGGAAGTGGCCCAAATTTGAGCCAGGGATTTTTGCCTCAGCACATGTGCCGAGACATGCACTTTGGTGTGGGGCAAATTGTGCCACTTGGGGCATAATAACCCTGCCTGGCTCCTCCCGGATTTGCAGCCTGGGAGAGCTACAGCCCCAGCAGTATAAAAACCTGCCCTGGCCAGCACCTCAGGGCTACTTGTTCTCAGGGACCTCTGGGGTAGCCCCCGAGAAAAGGGGCTACTAGTTAGCTTGGTGGGCCTTAGCACATGGTAAGTAAATGGACACATAGATAGAAGCTTTTGGGGCCCAGCCAAGTGGTATCTGGGACACTAGCCTCTTGTGCCAGTTGGACTGCTGCAGCAGCATCCCAAATACACTTTTTGAAAATACCCCAAAATCCATGTTCTTCCACAATTAGAATGAGACCACTACACACACACACACGCATGCATGCATGCACACAGAGAGAGAGAGAGAGAAATGGATTGATTAGTTGGGCAACATTTTATTGATATATTTACAATGTTAAAGCAATATTTACAATTTGGAAGTCTACCAGCGTCTCTATCATCATAATAAAATAATATCTAAATATCTATTTGTGCTGATGTGTGTTTTTGGTTTTCTTCTCACATGATGGGTGTGTGGTGGGGGGATGTGGGGTTTGCAGGAAGGGGATGGGAAGGGGTGTGAGGGAAGGCAGATGGGTGTGCCAGCCCCTCCCCCCTCCCTCCATGGTATGGCACAGCTCCAAGCTGCTCAGAGCTGGCACCACTTGTGCCACTCATTGCAGGACAGGCCCGGCTTGCTATGGTGCCAAGCAACCTTCTGCAGCCCAGGAGCTGCTTGTGCTGTCACCTGGGAGCTGGTGCCACTCATGGGGACAGGGTGTTGCTCTGAGCTGGGTCCTGAAGCAGGGACAGTGGCTGCTGCTGCCTGCTGCTCATTGGCGACATGTAGGGGTGCACACAGGTGCACGTGTAGCCCTGAGCATGGCAATGCACCCCCTATGAAAAGGGACTGCTGACATTGTCAGCAGCACCTATGGGCAGTCACCGCTTGCCACCCCCCCCCCCGCCACTGCCAACACCACCAGTGGTGTCTGCAGGAGGTCAGCGATAACCACTGGCTGCCACGAACACTGCCAGTAGCATCTGTGGGTGGTCACTGACCCCTGGTTGGTGCTTGTCATCCCCACCCCTGGCATCTGCGGGAGCTCCCTACTTACTGCTCCTGTGCCCCCCCCAGCCACCAGGGGCATGCATTGTTCATGATGCCGCTCACTATTGTGCCACTGGAGTGGGGCAGGGGAGCATGTGTGGATGGAAAGGAAGGAAGGGAGTGAAGGAGCTCACCACTCAAAGCCCTGCTAGGTAAGCAGCTATAAACACAAGAGGTAATCAGCAGCAGATACAAACTCAAATAACTAGTGATGCCAGCTCGGCTCCCTGCCCCGCCTTCCCTGTCTCACTGCCAGCAGCAGCAGGTGATTCCCTGCCCTTCATAGCACCGCAAGCCAGGCAGGCAGCACTGATCTCACCCTTCCCCTTGCCCTGCTGATGGAGGAGCTAGGCTCAGCCACATGGCAAAAAGTAGGCAGGAGGGAAGCTCCCACATACACACACCCAGCCCACCCACACCCCACACACAGTGCACTAGCATTTCCATTCAGCATTTACAAAGTCGATGGTGATGTGGTGCTGCAAGACCTGGGCCAGCTCCATTCAGCATGTATAAAGCCTGGGTCTCACAGTGTCATGTTGCTTCCAGCTGTAGCTGCAGCCAGGGCACAGCCATGCTGCCTGATGCCCCAGGTGCTGTGGGTTGTGGGCAGCGGGGCAGGTGTGCAGTGGACCCCGCTTGAGGCCCTCCACAAACCCACCCATCCCCCCTGCCACTCCCCATACCCCCAATATCCCCCACGCCATTCTGCATATCCCTGATATCCCCCTGCCACCCCCCCATGGCCACCCACACCCATAAACCCCCCCTATCCCCACATCCCTATTTACCCGTGACAGCTCCCAGGTCACGATCCTTGTCGCACTTTTGCTTGCCCCAGCATGGTAAGGGCTATGCCCTGCATGCTGGGCCAGCAAGAGCACCAGAGAGATGCTCTGACCAGAAACCAGAGCATCTCTCTTGGAGGACCGGCTATCAGGTTGCCTTAGGATACAGTCCCGGACTGTGCACTGCCCCACTTTTTTCACCCGGAGTATTTTTTGACCTTTGGATATCCAGGGGTCCAATTTTGCCCCTGCGCTGCAAATCTGCAGTGTGGGGAATATTCTTTTGTTCCTGCACGTGCCTTTTGCAGTGTCTCAAAGGGGTTTGAGATGCTTGAAGAGGCATGTGCGCGCTTGTCTGGACGTACCCAAAGAAGCTCTTAACTAACCAATATTTGCTAAGCTATTCTTGCAAATATGAATCATACTACACAAGTGGTGCTCAACTTGCCAACAGGCCAGATCCAACTTGTCCCTCCCTCTAAAGAGAATGGATCTGGCCCTCAGCATGGGAGGAATCAGTAATGAGCAGTTTGATACAATGTGTCCCTTTCTCTGCCCTGTGTCATGCTTCTGATCCCTTTGCAGACAGAAGTAAGCTCTCTTCCCTTTACTCTCCCACCTTTGCGCCCCTGCCACAGGGGAATGGTGACCCACAGCGTAACCAGGTAGCTAACCCTCAGCCCATCACTTTAAAATTTTGAGCTCCACTGCTCTAAACCAATCCTCTTTAAAGACTAGATCTTGGGATCGTAGGGTGCTTGTATAAGTGACAGGGGTTTAGTCCTCTAAATTGAAATAGTGGGTTTTTAACTGTAAAAATTAAAAACCCACCATAGCAATTTAGGGCCTTCCATCACTGTTATAGCAAGGGACCCAATCCTATTTTTTTGTTCACAGAGCAATCCCACATCTCCCGCAGTGGAGGAGCAAACTGCCAGTGGGCTGAGTAACCCCTAAGCTGCAGGTGGCCCTGGTCCTTCCTTCCACTGTGGTGGTACCCTCTGGGGTTGCCCGGGCAGGCTGCTAGTGGGTGGGTGCTGCCCCAGCTTGGGCTTGGGAAACAGTTGGATCCGGGCAGCATGAACCAACTAGCAGCCTACCTGGGTGGCACCAAAGGGCACTGCCACTGAAGAGGAAGGACTGGGCCCCAGCACAGCTCAGGAGCTGTGTGGCCTACTGGCAACTTGTACACACAGACCCTCCCAGGGGGGGAAGCAGCAAGGAGCCTGATCCTTTTTTTAGTTTTCCATAGAGCCTTTCTGCCACTCCTGCAGTCAGAAGGTGCGATGCTGGTGGGCTCCAAGCTGCGGGGGTCCTGATCCTTCCCTCCATGGCATCAGTATCCCCTGTGGCCACCCAAGTAGGCTGCTAGTGGGAGGTGCTGCCTCAGCTCAGAGGCAGCACCCAGCCTGATCCAACTGTTCCCTGAGCCCAAGTTAGAGCAGCACCTGCCCACTGGCAGCCTGCCTGGGCAGCCTTCGGGAGTGCTGCTGCTATGGAAGGAAGGACCTGGGTCCCCCTCAGCTCAAGGGCCACTTGGCACACCAGCAGCTTGCCCCCCATGGGAGGCATGGGAAGGCTCAGGAAAAAAAAAAAATCTGGCCCCTCGCCACTTCTGCCTTCAGCCCACCCCTCCCATGGCAGGGCAGTGAGCTTCCAAAAGGCTCCAACGTTACAAATAGCTACATTGCAAACTAAACTACATGCAGATGTGGCTTAGTTTGCAAAGTAGCAAACTAATTTAAATAATAAAAAAATTCCTGAATATGTAGAGCATGACACAATTAAAGCACAAAAATGGTCAATTTTCATCACGTGTACAAGCACCCATATATATTAATCCTAATTGGTGCACTTCGCCCAAAGACAAGTAGAGCTATTCTGAGCAACGGATAGCCTGTAGAATAGCCAGGCAGGGGTTGTCTAAAGACTCCTGCAATTTAGGAGCTATGTGACTTCTTTCTGCTCTCGATCCTCAACTCACAGTCCAGAAAAGGTAAGTTGGTCAGTGATCTTGAGTGTGAAAAATCTTAAGGAACAGAGAGAAGATATTATTTAATCCAGGCATTACATACACTCCCTCTAAAGAAATAACTTTAGATTAAGTTATTTAATTACACATATAGATAATTTACTAAAACAGCTTTTCCATGGAATTTGCTTAACATGTGTACCACTATTTTCCAGCATTTTTTTTTTTTTTGTAAAAAAAAATACACAGAATTTTAAAGGAGAGCATGCAATATCATAGAATTTGATGCTCAGCTGATGTGGTGGCAGAATGCAACAAGTATCAAGACAGACAGACAAAATGATTCTTATTATAACTGTAAGCATTTATGAAGCCAGTAGCTCACTAAATCTCTCATTTTATGGGGAAAAAAAGGATAAAATAAAAAGGACTGTGGACTTTTAGAGCTTTTCCCTTCTGATCCACCCAGATGTTAGCCATAAACTCTTTCCTAGAAGAAGTTATGCTACTATGAGATACCATAACTAGGTAGAGAGAGACTTCTTCCCCTCTCTCATCAGTTACAATTGCAATTGAGGGGACCTACACAGCTCTAGCTACAAAAGCAAGTTTGGGTCATGTCTAATTCATTTAATTAGACCTCAGATAAAATTCAAGCACAGGATAAGGACAGACTTTTTTTCTGCTATATTCAACAAATCCCAGCCAATAAAAATGTGGCAAGTTTCTGGCTTTGCCCTCTGTCACTAGCATTGTGTGGCATTGGCCACCACTCTATATGGTGGCCAATGCCATCTTATATAGAGTTGGTGAGCAGGATTCAGAGTTCCCTTTCTATGCGTCTTTTATTGCCTACCATTCCTGTTATCTTCTTTAAGTATTGTAAGAAGAAAAAACACATAATGCCACAAAAACTAAGCGCACATAAAATAATATCTTACTTTTCACACATGACAGAAATACAACTGCAGTATTTGGAGTGCACTCAACTAGAGAGGTCAGATGTACTATGAGAGCAAAGCGAGTATATGGTATGAGAACTCTCAAAGAACAGCTACAGTGTTGGATAGGAATCCTCTCCATCTGCCATATACTTCATCACAAGAGGAGTAAAAATGTTGGGGTTAAAACAGAAGAAACAAAAATGCATACAAATATAATGAAATATATTCAATAGTGTGATCAATAATCATGTGCAACATGAAACAAAGGTCAAAACGATTCAGAATTACAATACAAAGTTTAAAGGAAATTTAAGTACCGATAAGTGACACATGATGGCAATCTGAGAGATTACAGAAATGCCAGGAACAACTTTTTAAAATAGATGCCAACTGCAAATTACTATAGTCTATACTATCCATGTAATTACTAAGGATGACATGTAGTCAGATCATCGAAAACAAAGAAAAAACAAAGAATGAAAAACAAAGAGATTGGAAGTATGTTGGGATTTTTTTTATTATAAAGCTGAATGCTTTTCAAGAGTTGTTCAAGCCAGAATACAACTATGCTGCTTCATCCTCTGAGGACAAGAGTTCCAGGGGACTGAAGGAATAACATAGGCACAGTTAAGTTAACCCCATCTAAAGGGGGTTCTCATTAAGTTATCATAGTAATAGCAGGGTTTTTTTTCCTTAAATGTGACTGAGGAATGAACCTACCAGGTTGGTATCTATTAGGAACATCTGGTGACAGTTGCTCACAAAAATGGATGTCAGTAATCTTTGGATCAAGGGATTTTAAGAGAAATTTAGACCAGATAATGTGTGATTCCTTGAAAATGGAACTACCAGGCAATTGTGGGTAATCACAAGAAGTTTATGACTAGAGCGTAAAAATGTCAGATCATAAACCATAGAAAAGCTAGGTCAGCAATCCAATAAATTCAGCCTATACATGATGCCTGCAGAAGATGCTAGTAAAAGTACAGATTTTGACATACATGGAAAATATGTTTCTAGATAAGAAATAATGACACATTGTCAAGCAAAATTTACCCTGATCTCTCATGGGATGAGCCATCGCTAAAGCAACATGTATTCCCTGTAGGCTCACAATTACCTATTTCAGCAGATTTAGAAGACAAATTGAGAGCTGCCACTAGCATGGAACAAGTAGAACAGCATTTGACCAATTTAGTATCTACTGTATATTCTGAAAAAGGAAACCATTTAAAGGGGTGCTTGCAGCTATTCTAACAATAGGATGGACTCAGAAGACTTTATTCTGATAGAGGAAATAATAGCTCTAAAAAAATATTGAACCCCTCTCAACCCCCACAAGCAAAAAGACATTGCAGTTCTGTAATACAAAACAGCACATAATGAATACGCTTTCTGTTATGCACAAGTATGAAGGATCTGATGCAACATTACATTCTTTATGTCAGAATATACATGAGTAAGTATGATACATCACAAGCTAGACAATCTAGCTAGACAATCATTACTAACTATACAGAGCTATTAATTATTGTGCAACAGTAAAAAAGTTATGAAAGAAATTGAATTAAGCCTATTAAAAACAAGTAAAAAAGAACCAACTTGTCGCAGATCACTTCAGTAACTATCTGAAACTTAGCTGACCAACAAAAAAAAACCTTATTACAGTCATCATCTTAAACTTAGTCGTCATTTCTGCAGGATGATCAAAATAGACAACAGGCTTCAATTATCAGGTAAATAATTCAGTATATTTCCAATAAAATACAAATCAAACAAAACTTGAACACCAAGCCCAATCCTTCTTCAGTTAAATTATTTTTTATTTGGTACAAAGTTTCAAGGATTTAAAGAAAAATCTCAAGAGATTGAATCAACTGGTAAAGGATGCTACTTTCTTATAGAAACACATAATAGAAATCTTGTGGATTATGGTCTACACAAATGTCAGTGACCAACTCCAGAAAAAAAACACGAGTTTGCTGGCTGCCTGAAAAGCAAGCTGTTACTTCCTTTAATTTTTTTAGACATTATTTTCTAAGCTGATCTAAACCCAAAGGGAAAAAAAAAACATATAACAGAAAATGGATTTTTAGGCAGACTTAGTGTTGAAGATGACAAGAAAAAAAGATTCTCAGAAATCATTTTAGAAACATTACAGCTGAAGGAGTTAAAAGTAATATTGTGAGGTACATGTCCATGAATCAAAAACAAAGAATATGTGAACCACTCACTGTAAAAACCAAATATCAGAACTCATACCCCTGTGCTAAAAGATGGAATGGCTAGACCACTCAGAGAGACAGGAAACATCTGAGACCTGCCCACAACATGATGTGCTCTAACTGATTTGAACAGTAATGATACAGATGGGACAAACCAACCATGTCAAACCCAGCAGACCAGCTTTATTGTTCATCACATTGGGATTGTATTACACACAATTCTCTATAGAATAGCTGAAGGAAAAAAAAAGAGAAAGTAGTTTCAAGTGAATACACATGTGCACTGCACCAAACCTAACTATACCAGCACAAAGGGGTCGTGGGTTTTTTTGGGTTTTTTTTTTTTTTGGGGGGGGGGGGGGTTAGTTTTGATGCTTATCTATTCCATTTTTCATTATTTGGATTATAGCTACTTTTGCAACTGGACAAAAATCAGTTCTTTTCCCCCAGTTAAATGTCATGATGGCATATATTGTTTTGAATTAAATAGCACTTTACATTTTTCCTGACCCAAAGTTGTTAATGGTGTTCAGATGTTCATCTTAAAAATATTTTACTTCAGACCTCACTGATGTGCTTTTCCTATTACAGTATAATACTAATCATTGCTTGCTTTGTTCTGTGTGTTTGGCTTCTTTCCTGTAATAAAAATAGTAAAGAACCTGCAATACATTTGAGATAAGAGATTTAAAATGAATCCATGCTTACAGTAAACTGATTGGCCAAATTCGGATATGTATTATATTTCAGTTTTATATAGACATAGACATAAAATCTCTCCCTCTTTCTCTCTCACACACACGGTATGTAATATGATCACTGTCTTCTTTTCATCATAATTTTATCCTGTCCAAATTAAAAAAGAACTCCCCACATGGCATCACCATGTGATTATATAAAAAAAAGAACCATCATAAGCTTGTGCTAGACCATACTGCTGTACGTAATTCCTCCTTCCTCACATACTGTGTAGGTATGCAATAAGCCTTTTTCCGTTTATTGTGTTATTTGTTATGCTTTGGTATCTCCATCATATAACTATTCCATTGATAAGACATTTCTTTTTCATTGATAAAAAAATTAAATAGCCTTTCTCCTTTTTTCTTTATGAGCAGCAAAACACACCTCAGTTAGCACATCTTAGACAATCAGATACATATCCAAGAAAGTGAGATCAGTAATTCAGTTTGGACCTCAAGTACGAGAAGGAGAAGAAAAGATCTATAATTAGATAATAAGTAGCACACCCTGATGGGTAAGTTATAGGATATCCAACAATGCACATTTTCTTTTTCCTTTTTTTAATAAATGAAGCTGTGGCCTTTCATACTAAAAACTGCACATTAATTAATTTAAAACAGAATAGAACATTGCTCTTGTTGTGCTTTTATACTATGTTTGATTATCTGAGACGCATCATTATGATTTTTGCACATAAAATACAAAACAATTAAATATTCTAAACATTATTTAAGATCTTAATATTTATGCTTTTAAGGTAGGCTACTGTTACACTTTCTTAAGGTACAGTAACATCTGAACTGACTAGAGAGTAACAGAACATATCTGTTAACAGATTATAAGTTTCTCTCAGTATCCTCCAAAAAAATTCTATGAACAATTTTAAATAAGACTGAGAGGTACCATAAACAACGCATGTTGACAAGAAAGATGTTAACATTCAGAAACTAAGAGGATAAAAAATTCTTACATAGCTTGAAAAAAGGACAATACTTTGTTCACTTCACTAGGAGAGGGATCATAAATAACAAATTAAATATACAGAAAGTCTGTGTTTTTTTCATTCTCTATTGTCTCACCTGCCAATAAACAATTACCACCCCCTCCACCACCCCAGTAATTATCCACCCTGTAGATTAGGTAGAAAATCATTTTTCCTCCAGACATTCCAAATAGACATAAACTGTAAATTGTATTAAACTGTAGTTATAGCATTCCAAATATTATTCTAATATTTTATGTTATTCCAACTATTCTTTGTCCCTGTACTGAGCTATATTTATTGATGCAAAAAACATGCTTCTAGTTTAAAAAAAAAGAAAAAAAGTAAGTAGTCATATTGGAGGGTGTTGATTTTGAACACTAATAAAGCATTTTCACATGGGCAGGCTTAAGCTTTCTGAATTAATGGGAATAACCAATGATTTAGCTGCAGTTGATATTAAATAAGTAAGGAAAAAAAATAATTAAAAAATTCCTATTCATACTGCCATGGAAGCCAGCTCCAGTGAATAAGCTAAGAACTTATTTTGGACCATGATCTTTATATAAGGATAAATATAGCACTAGACAGTGCTGATCGTGTTGTTGATCTAAGTTGCATGTCTTCATAACACTGCGGTGAAATGTCCATCTAGTTTGAAGTATACAACTTAAGATTATATTTAATAGGAAATGTTCTAATGTAATCTGTTTCCTTTGGGGGCTGCATTTTTTTTTTTCAGGGGATGGTGAGGAGAAAAAGAGGAGCTCAAAATAGTAGCATCAGGAAGAACAGCAATATAACCCATTTTAGAACAGTAACCTGAAGATGGTGTGTTAAGAAATAAAGCTATGCTGAAAACTAAGAAAACTGTCTTAATGGCTGGTTGGGCCTATGTCCAGCAGTTGGAACTTTCCTGACTGCACATCTGTTCTTGAATGGCTCCAAGCAGAGGATTTAGCTTACAGCTAACATGCAGAACGTATGTAGCTAATGAAATAGCTGGCCTTCTTGTATAACTTGAGAGAGAGTGTAGTATTGCTAATTATTGATAAGGGTATGGAAAAGAGAGACAGAATTCAAGCATGCTCAAGAAGCTGTGTCATGTTTAAACAGTCCTACTAACTTGACCATGGTGTATGCAACTTTTCCCTTGCTTTCTGTACCTTTATTCATACCACCACTTTTATCAACTCCCCACCTGCTCTTCAAATCTGATTATGCTCATGGTCTCCCTACTATCTTAAGTGCCAAAATCTAGTCACTCCTTTCTCAAATCCAAATTTAGAGACAGGGTGTGCTCCTTGTGCCACAGGAAGAGGTCTCTACTTTAGTTATGTCTACTTCGGAACTGATATTTATGCTGATAGGGTTTAAAATGTGAAGCATGACAGTTTAAGTGTACATAGTCATATAAGATTACTGTACAATTTTAAATGGGTACAGAAATTACATTTTCACTAACCCAGAATGAGTTAGCTATGCAGCTCTGACAAAAGCCATTGAAAAGTATATATTACAATCAAACTTCAAAAGCTTTTATAGGAACACTTTTGCATGTATGTGCATGTTTGTGTGGTTGTGTGTGTGTGTGTGTATGCACACACGTGTGTGCGCGCTTGCACACACATCGCTATTTCTCTTTTCCTTTCTTTCATCTAGTATCTCAGCTGCCTAAATCTTTCGCAGACCAGTTTAAGCTATTGGACTCATGCAAAGTTGATACTTGAATACATGACTTTATTTGCACTGTTATGTCATTCATTAGACTGCATAAAAATAGTGGCATTTCAAACAGGGTTTAGGATAAGCCCGTGATTAGCAATTTGAAATACATTCAGAGATGAATGTTATTTAACTGGCCTCAGAAAAATAAGAGGCTTCTCCATACTATTACTTTGCTAGAATATTGTGGGAGGATGTTGTAAAACAAGTTTTACAATTATGGCTTATGTTGATTTGCATTTATATTTAACATCACAAAAAGACAAAATCCACATAAAATTACCCTTGCTACTTATAGAAAATTCCAATTTTGCTGCAAAGTTACTTGCTGTAAGAAGAGAATTCAATCTCTTAATTTTATTAATATATTGTTTCTTTGGAGGCATTTGTTTAACTTGATCTACTAGATAATATATCTAAAAAATTGGATACCACAGGAAATACTATGTTAACCTGCCACAGTCATCCCACCTCTAATTCAAAACACAAGGTATTTTTATTTTGTCATGTAAATGTGACAACGCTCTTGTTTGAAGCAGTTAAGTGTAAAATGCTTACATTTGTGGCATCCTCAGGTGCTAATTTTGTTCTCTTGATATCTTGAACTTCTCATAGCCAGGTACAGTGCTAAGAAACTCATCGATTCAAATATTTTAAAAGCTGAACATAACTACTATAAATCACCTAATCCAACTTCCAGCAAAACGGGTGCAATAGAGCCTCATCCAGCAATTTCTGCAGCAGAGAGAATTGTTCTTCTCTGTGTAAGTGAACACCATTATGAACAGCAAATAGGGAGGTTTTCCAAGTATATACCCAGGAGACTTTGGTGTGTTCTGCAATAGTCCAGAATAAATTTAACAGCATTTAAATATGCTAGATGTTAAAATAAAATCTTTAATCATTCATGCCCTACATTCTGAAACATTCCTTGTAGCTTTCAAGGCAATCAGACATATACAGCATTACAAAACAGAGCTTGAGAAAAACCGTAGGCAGCTGGAAGCAAATAGCACAGGAAGGTGACATTACCAGTATTCTCAGCAAGAATCCCAATTTTCAGTAAAAAACAAAATAAAACAAAACAAACAAAAATTTCTCAATGATCCACTCTCCCCTTCTTATGAAGGTCAAGCTGGTCTTCCTCCCTCCTATTTACATTCAAATTTACTTCCTTCTTGTTGCAACTGAGGTGTGTGCAGTGGGGGAGGGAAGGGGGAGAACATATGGATGAAAAGGAAAGAGCTGATTCTAAGAGGATAAAATGACAGTATAGAAAGAGAGGTTGGTCAGGTGAAGAAAAAAAGGAAGGATGATAGAGGGGATCATGGAAGGAATATGACTGCTCTTCAACAGTAGAGCTACACTCCAGCTCTTATTCTACATACAGTTATAAAATGACACTCTACGTGTAATCTACAATCTGGTTTCTAAGGATACTATAACATAAACATCACAAAGGTCCTGGTATACCACATATACAACCATTACATTATTATCATGTGGTCTCCAAAAGCCTTATTCTTTCCCAACCCTGAACACTATTAGACAGCACCAACTGTTATTGTAACTGACTTACAGTCAAAGCAAAGCATATCAAAGCAAAACACCTCTTTTTCTTCACAGCTCTTTCCATTTTCTCCTATGACAAGTTTGTTTCTCCTCTGTTTCCATCCCCTTTAATATTTATCCTTCACATCCTCAAGCACATAACACTTTATTTCAAAACACAGTTAAGTACACTCTTGTCCAAACACTCCTATAATATCTTCAGACTCCTTTCTCTTCCTGATAAACTTCCATAATAGTTTTTGCTTCTAATACTCAGATCTCTCTAATGAAATTACCAAAAGTCTGCCATTGTCTCTCCGTCCCTTTAAGCTTTTAATGGCTTCTATTCATTCTAAGCTGATTCTGCTGCCTTTCTTGTTTAAAGCCCTATATAGGAGAGGTTTTTTACTTTCCCATATTCAAATACACTAAGATTTGCTCTCATGCAAACTATGCCCTCAGTTTCTGACAGAGATTAAGTCAAAGACACAATCCAAAAGGGAGAAAAAACTACACTAAAATGAGCGAATTATATTGTTTTCTATACATCAAATAGAAACTTCCTTGGTCATTTAGCCATGCTGTAGTCCAACTAATACTAAAGAAACCTACCCTTGGTCCTAGCCAGCTACCAAGTCAAACTTCCCACTTCTGAGCAAGGTCATAGGGGAAGGTAGTCAAAGGCTTAGATTAAGGTCTATTATGGAAGCTAGTATTCCAAACATAATACAATCTGGATTTAGGTCAGAACATAAGAGATGAAAATGCATTAGCAAAAATAATCTTATTTTGTCAATGAAAAAAGGGCAAGTATCCATGGACTTTTCTTCAACATTAAACACTGTTAGGTATGAGATACTGCTTTCTTACCTGAGAGATGTGACCATGTCCAACATAATGATCTTGAATAATCAAAGCCCTTCTAAGATGGATACTCCTAATCAACAACGAAGAGAAAGTGATCCACCACTCACTCAGGTAGTCCCACAATGATCAATTTCCCTTCCATCCATTTTTATCATGTAAACATGTTCCCTGGGTGAAAAGGAAAGATTACAAAGGCTCAAGTACCAGTAATATCCAGATAGCATGAGGCTCCATATATGACCACACCATTATTGCAAGGATGATTTGGTGCTTGGACAAGAACAGCCAGTGATTGAACAAAAGTTGAATGAAGTTTAACCTGAGCAAAAGAAAGGTGATATTCATGGGCAACAAAAACATTTTAAAAGGCTTGCACCCAGAAACCAATCCATTCAGACCAGTTTAGGAGTTCTCTTGGATTTCTCATAAATGCGTACCCCCTAGATAGCAGTACCCATGCATAACACTGTACCATTTCTGGTTTGCTTAGATATTTTGACTTATCTTGGTTATGGATGTCTGGCCTCAGTTATGCATCTATTTGTCCCCTCTTAAAAATATCTGGGCATAAAGCCTTAAGCATCTAGGTATATCCTAGTACTGAATATTGCAGTGTGTCTCCTGAGGTACACAGGTTACCAAGGTTATGGACAGGCATTACATTTGTGTTATGGGAAACACCTTTCTTCCAGAACAGAAAGTTAGTGTACAGACATTCAAGGGGTTTTACACAGAAGAAAGCTACCTCTTCTACATAAGCTAAAAGAGTACATCCAATTGGAAGATTTATTCTCTTGTGCCAATGTGAATGGCTGTACGATTATCT